>NC_056725.1:78133448-78433448 GCF_019279795.1 Protopterus annectens | reverse complement strand
GGACTGGTTTAAAAGAAGGACATTTCAGATAAGTTCTGCTTTTTTGGATAAGATGATATGTCTTAAGAATTCTAAATAATTTTGTTAAATTTACATTTTTTTCTTCATTTTAACTTTTTTACTTTTTTGGGGGAGTGGGGCAGGTTGCAGGATTAGTCCCATGGCTCTCTTTCGTGTAGCCAGTTGACCCAAGTCTTTCTGCAGTGGGGCAAGAGCCCTCTGGCCCATTTGTTCCTTTGTGAAGAAGAGAGATGGATATTGGTAACAGGCTGATCAGCTGACTTTCCTATTCCCCTTCCTTGGGCAGCCATTGAGCTCCCATATAGTTGGCTCAGGAGGAGCATGTGAATTTCGCTGCATTGCAGCTTCCCAAACAAACATACCTCACTTGGGGCATGAGCATGCAGGCACTTCATACTGCTGGCAATGCTCATGAATTTCTGCAGGGGTCATCAGTCCAGTGAGATAACCTGCTCCACCCCAACATGGATGAGACGGTACCTGCCACTCACTCTTTTCATCCGCAGGTAGTCCCTTAAGCATCTGTGCTGCTACTTAAACATGGTTTATCAGGGATCCAAACAGTACTTTATACTTCTGTGCCTTGTGGCCTGGTCAGCTCTCTCTCTTTAAATATCAGACTGACTGCTTTTCATCCTAAATAACTCCCTGCCTATAGATTTCTAACTGATGATTACACCTAAATTCCAGATACTGTGAACGTGCAGTAATACTGAATTATGTTTTGGAAGATCTCAATAGCTAAATTTATATAGAATATCAGTCATTTAAATCCTTTCAAGTTTGGGTATGTTGTAAATACTGTTATGTTCCTACTGTGAAAATACAGGTACAGGTCTAAATAATAGTATTCTGAACTGAGATCCAACTAAAGTGAAAAGTGTTGCATCCATTCATGTCTAAAATGATGTCATAATGTATAGTATGTGTTAAAGTTCTATCCAGAGATGGATGGATTTGATATATGCATTTCTACACATAGGAGGCCTTCCTTCGGAATGTAATAGATATATAAACCCAGTGTGTATGATCAGTAATTATCCCTGTAATATTTGAATAGTCTAATTCTTGCAATTCTTTTTACTATTTTACATCACATGTAGAATGGCACAATGCTGTATTTTTCTGAGAGAGATTTTACATTTTGTTCTACTGGCAGCTTTACCTGGAAGTGTTTTATCTTTCAATAACTTCAGAAATGTATGCATATTGAGCTGGTGACAATTGATAGAGGGATAAAACTATTATCACAGCTCAGGTGACCTGGATACGATTAGCAGCTTGGATGTCTGAGGTACTGGCTGGGGAGGAATGGGCATGAATATATTGGGAGTAAGAGGGACAGGCACATTCATGTGCCCATCCTGAGGATCAGAAAGGCACATTCATGGAGCATATCAGCACAGCTGATTTTCTTGGCAGAGACCAGGGGAAACAACCAGTAATGATACTGATGGTTATTTAAAAACAAAACTTTTATGATTTTCCAGTTCATTGTCCATTGTATTACTTAAGACGAAAGCAGTTAACTGAGTTTTTACTAATAAAACAGCAATGTTTCTCACTGGTTTTGCTGATATGTAGCAAGAGTTTCTGTCTGCATTTCCCAGGTTATCAGTACTGGATAGCACTTAAACTTGTTTCATTTCAGATGAACATTAAAATCTCCTGCAACAGTAATATTTTAACCTTTAATTTATGTAAATTGTCTTTAAGTTATTATACATATTTAAAAGGTATAAACTGAGCCCAGTAAATTATTTTTTCAATAATAATAATATTCTACCTTTGTTATCCTGAACTCAGTCAGTAGCTTTTAATTCTGAAGATTTGATCTCTGCCATCCCTGCAGCTTTATTATTAATAGAATTTACAAAAACATGTAAAGTCTGATGCCACTTCACAGAGAAATTTTAAATTTACTTTTCTCTACAGTGTAGTTTAGGCCATTAACAGTAATTTAGGCAATTCACATAATTTAAAGATAGACACAAATAAGTTTACACATTTGCCTCAATGTGTCTGGAGGTGCCACTCCCACAAAAGAGTCCAAAGTAGATCTGTGGTGGAACATCCAACAAAAACATTTCTTGCTGTTAGTTTGTTCTTCACTTCTTTAACTGTAAAAAAATTCAGATTTAAATCTTGATAAATCAGTATGAAAATGTCTGGAAAAACAAGCGAATGGTGCAGTGGCACAGTGGTTAATGTTATCACCTTCCAGCAAGAGGTTCTCTGGTTTGATTCTCAGCTGGAGTGCCTGGAGTCTGCCTGTCCTCCATGCATTTGTGTGGGCTTTCTCTGGGTGCTCTAGTTTCCTCCCACATTGCAATGACATGCATCTGGATTGTTGGTCCCTGCTGAAAATTATGTCATTCCAGGTTGGACTTTCCCAGTTAACAAATGTTAAATTAAATGAGTCTGGTAGAAATGCCTTTTGTCCATAAAGAATGTTTTGGATTATAGATGTTATAGGAGACTGGATGCTGTCTAATAACACTGGAATGCCAACAAATCTAAACTTATATTTTCTAGAATAGAATTCTAAACACTTTTTTCTTACAGTCGGTTCAGCTCAACCTTTAATTTGCAATTTTTCACTTTTAAAAAGTCAATAAAAAAGTAAAATGTCGTTATCCTTTTTTCGCACAAACAGATAATTTTTAGAACTGATTGCTTTTCAGAGAATGTCTTTATTTGAGAAGCCTGTTCAGCAGCTTTTCTTTTCGTCTCATTCATTTCTTCAGCAATTTATTTTACTGCTTTGAGTTCCATTGTTAAAGCATCATTTTTTTAAAGTACAGTAGGAACCCATTATGGGGTATTTTCTGATAGCTCAGTGCCCTAGATCTTCTTTGGGCTCCCCCCGCTGTGAGGTACAGAATTGTTGAAAAAATTTGAATCATTGCATTAGTTCAGATGTTCTGAGGTCAATGATCCTTCTACCATGTTGATTTTAAAGGGTTAGTTTCATCTGTTTTAAATATACAGATTGTTATGTCTCTCAAAAGGGAAACTGGTACATTTTCTTTGTTGATCTAAGTTACTTTTATGCTGTAATGTAAAGTGATTATATTTTCCACACCACAAATGTGATGTACTGCATTATGGTATCACTGTTATTTTGCTAAGATAAGGGTCACTTATAACATAATGTAAAATACTTCTGCTGGCTTAACTGATCTATAAGCTAGTGCCTATGGATCACTAGCTCTTCTTATTATCACATTCGCCATCTAACCTTACACAGTTATCACTGTCTATAGACCTTTGGGGACCCAGTAATTCATAAACTCAAAATCCACCTTCATTGAGGAAATGACATTTACATCTCTTTCAAATCAAGCTGGTTGTCCTTGTTACTTCACAAGCAAAGTGCAATTGTTACCAACTACTCTCTAAAAACTTGCTTTTTTCACTTCTTCAGCACAGCATTTTCTTCATTAAATTAAACCTGTATTTAGAAGATTTACTTAACATTTGTTTAATGGGAAAGTCTGACTGAGACAGAGCCCATTTTCAGTGGAGGCTTGGGGAGAAATGCTCCAGAAGCATGTCTTTGGAATGTGGGAGGAAAGCGGAGCACATGGAGGAAACCCACACAAACACAGGGAGGACATGCAGACTCCACACAAAGGCACCCCAGCCCCGAATTGAACCAGGGAACTGCTTGCTGTGAGGCAACAATGCAAACTGCTGCACCACAAGCTATATTACACTACACAATGAACCTCTCGTATACTTGCACTAGAGAAGCTTATTTAGTAATCTCTGCAGACGACTATTAGTGTAGTTACACAAGCTCACCACATTGCTTAAACTATGTATTTAACTAAAAGCACTTAATAACTTCTTGCATGTTTATCACTTAATTGTACTTTTCTAAATTTGCTGTCTTAAGCTTCTGCATTTCTTCTGTTTTGGATTTTGCTGTTGTACTGACCTGAATGTTTTAAATTATTTCTTGAGATTTGTTGTTTGAGTTTGCCTTGGATATTCATGAAGCAGGACCTGTGGACCTGTCAGACAGCCCAGTAAACAGACAAACAAACAAATAAACAAACAAGCAAACAAATAAATATAACAATTATGAAAGTAGTAAAAAAATAATGCAAAGCTGCAGCAGACTATTCCAGCATGAACTGCCCTTAAACCTAAACTGATACTCATTATGTACAAGATATACTCGCAGAAGAAGCTCTTACCTTAGGTACAGATGTGCAGTTTTTTTTTTCAATACATTTTTCCAAATACGAGATAGCTATCCTAGGAACTTGTGACAATGTGCAATACTGCCATTTGTGCCAGAGAGAATAGGGCAGTGCATGCGTAACATATGCCAACATAGTTAGCTGGAGTTTTGTAAAGAATTTTGCATCATTTGACTATCACACTGACAAATGCTTCTGTTAAAATGTATCAACAGTGTTATTATAACTGATTAAATGTATATGTTTAGCAAAGAATTCTAAAAGGGAAGAGTATAAGGTTTGAAATTGTTCAATAATTTTCAAATACTGCAACAGATCTTAGCAATGAATATGTATTGTACTAGAGTCAGGTGATCAAATGTGACATCATTCCATAACCATCACTGAGAGGATGGCACTCTGACATCAGTTTGCTTTGTTTTGTTTTCTTTTGGGTACCTGATATATAAAAGATCTACAACAGTTATCACAGACAGTTACTTGAGTTAGTTGAGTTCAATTAAGTTAGTTGGAAGTTTATCATCTTGCCTTGTGGAAGTAGCATCTCAGCATCCTATTGTGCCTTCCTGTTATAAGTTAGCTAGGGAATAGTTATTCTTTAGACAGTCAGGAAATACAGTGAGATTAGTTGACTATTGTTTTTCCTGCATCGTTTAAAATCTGTTCAACTGTGTTAGTTTTATTTCTCCTGTGATTAAAACTCTGATGTTTATTGTACTTAGATATTTAGTATTTTCATGTTCTCTATTTTATTATTTATTATTAAATATTTTTATACCTTTCATTGTGGCTGGTCTTTTAGAGAATATCTTTAATGTCTTGAGAGTACCTGTGCTTATTTTAGTGATACCTTAGACACTCCAAAAAGCCTGGCTGATTTGGTTACACTATACCATTTATGTTAGTATTGATTTTACTCAGTATAGTTGGATACCCTTGTAAGAGCCTGGCAGTAGGTGACTGGTGGCAGTGAGGTTACCTTATAGTCTGGGTAGAAGGGGTACAGAGAGGCTGTTACAGAGATACTCGAGATCCTGCCTCCACCCATAGGCTGTAGAACAGTGTGGATAGAGCACACTGCTGCAAAGTAGTCCAATTATGTAAGAAATTGCTTAAGTACAAAATATGTTATAAATAGCTTTGACAATGTATGTTCACAACTGTCATCACAGACTCTTCTGGGAAAATGGTACAGAAGGAAAACATTTATCTTTTTTTTGCAGCAGTTAAACTCAAAGACTGGTGGTAGGCTTCATTAGATAACTGCAGCAATCACAATTTGTGATCCAGACTACTTCTGGCTTCTAGCCATTGCATTAAAGTTGTTTGAATGCCACTGATGTTTCTACTATGTGTGGACAACCGTGAAAGCACTAAGGATTAGATTCCACAAACTGCATTTCCCAAAACATCTACCCAGAAAAATGCTTTTGTAATTGTTTTTGCATGGGGGCAAGCCCCCCTGCTCCCTTGATGTGGGATGGCAGGCCCCACACAAACCCACCTTACATATACCAGCTCTAAGAGCACACTTACTTGAAAAAGGGGGAAATTCCACCAAAAATGGGAATCAGTTCAAGCACAACTTGACAAAAGTGATTTCTTGTGAAGGAACACCAATTGTCAGTGAGTTGAAACTCTGGCAATCAAAGCTCGAGAGTTCAAACTTCTTCCACCTGTAGGGCAACAGTCACTGACATCTTTCTAAAATGCACCTGTTTTATTTATTTTTAATTTGTTGATTTACATGTATTTTTATTTTTTAATTTGTTTATTGACATGTGCTTAACTTTATCTGAAAGTATTCATAAGATATGTCCAGTTTAAAACATGACATTCTCAAAAAATATCAAATAAAGAACCTACACAAATGTGGTGCACAGTAACACTGCATTTCAACGGTAGCAAAGGAAGCAGTAAAAACAAGCATCAAAATACAGGGCAGCAATCAATGATTATACGTACATTTTTAAAATAAAATAAAATAAAAACAAAAACTACTGGAATAATGTAACTGTTGTATCAACATTTATTTACAGAGTAATAAAATAATAACTAACCTCAGTCATAATACATACATAATTCATAATACACACACACACACACACACACACACACACACACACACACACACACACACACACACACACACACACACACACACACACTCAAGCTTGTTTTAATAATGAAACAAAAACAGAAATACATTATACAAATATATGGGATGACATTAGACATCAGGCATAACTCCCTGATTTTGCAGAATGCCCCTGATTTTGCCTCATATGTCTGCCCTGTCCCTCATAAAATTTTTGATTTTCTGTTAAATCACTGAAGATTTCAGTCAGTCAATTATGCCAGATATTAGAGTTTCATACTTCTTGTTATTTCAAAAATGGATGCTGATGCCAAACCTGCTGCTCTATTAATTTACAATTGACTTAGGGTAATCTTTAAATATTGTCCTGGTTTTGGCCCTTTGTCACCCATTATTTTTGACATTGTTACTGATTCTTGAGCACAGAAGTGGAAAATTAAAAACAAGGCATACAAATTCCAAATTAAATCAACCACAGCATTTCATTTCTGTAGCACAGGGGCTATCATGACGGAAAAGTAGCAGAAGTGGATTTGTTTTATTAAGGTTAGGGGAATTCATGTTTTACTTGTTATTTAAGTGTTTCCTTTCATAACTGAGAGATTGTGAAGCTGATAAGCAGGAGAAAGGCATGTAAGTTATTGAAGGGTGTTATTCTATACTCAAACATATTTAAATTTTTGAAGGTGTTTCCTGAAAGGGTGAAGTTCTGCATTTCTGCTAGCAGCTCAATATGAGGTCACAAAAGGGCTTATTTAATCGTTGAAGTAATGCTTGAATTTAAACTATGAACAATAAAGCCTTATTTCAGCAAAGGTATGTGATTATACAATATTTTTGTACAGTTTTGGTCTCTAAGCTAAGAAAAGGAACATTTTTCTGAGCATGTATGAGTACTCTTTTAAGCAGATTGAATAATTGCTCAGTAGTTTAATTCACTAACAAAAGAAAGACACAGGTAGGCACTCATTCATAGGTTCATAGGTTGGTACTAGGCTATCAGCCCTAGGGCCTATACAAGCCTAGCCATAACAATCCCCTGGCTATTTCTTCCCACATTATTTACTTTCCTGGACCCCTGTCTAGCAGGGCGACTGACGTGATCCCTGGGGTGAATTTCCTTTCTCCCATCCAATCGTCAAGGTTCCTCTTGAAGAGGTCCAAAGAGGCACTCTGCTTGACATGTATGGGCAATCTATTCCAGAGTCTGGGGAGTCTCTGGGTCAGGAACCTATCCCTCCAGCATGTTTTGTTTATTGTGATGACAAGGTTTAGATCCCTGGAGCGTGTAGCTCTGAGGGATTGGGATTTCTTTAAGTGTAGCATATCCAACAGCTCTGGGTTTGACATGGCCTTGTATGTTAAGCAGAGATCGCCTCTGAGTAGACAATATGCGACAGAGTATAGCTGGAGTTTTTTAAGGCGGTCAGCATAGGGCATCTGCTTTAGGCCTGTGATTCTTTTAGTGAGGTATTTCTGAGGCCTTTCCAGTTGTTGCAGATGTCTTGAGAGGTACATACCAAATGGGGCGTTGTATTCTATAATGGGTCTAATGAGGGATGAGTACAGTGGGACAATGACCTCCTTCTTTCTGGATGAAAAGCCCTTCGTGATGAGGTGTGCCACATAGAAGGATTTCCTGACTGTTGTGGTGATGTGGTTATTGAAGGTGAGACCACTGTCCACCTGTGTCCCTAAGTCTCTTATCACACTTTCTGTGTTTAGTGTACTGCCACCTATATGGTAATTCATGGATACATGTTTTTTTCCCAAAGGGGATAACAATACATTTCTTGGCATTGAGCTTGAGCCCATGGCTCTGGCACCAAGCATCTGTTTCTGTAAGGCCCTTTTGTAGAGTATCCACATCATTTGGGGATTCAATAATGGCTCCCAGTTTGCAGTCATCTGCAAACTTTGTTAGCCAGTTAGTTAGTCCATTGTTTTGGACTAAGTGCAGTTCTGCATTTTGGTTTTATGAGGCTCAACAACTAGACATATAAGAGGATACTGTTGTGTGTCATATCCTAACTATGTGATATGAGCCCTGTATCTAAAGGAGTTACTCACTCATGGTCTCACATGTGCCCTCTACTCTACTGTCCCATGGGATGTTATTAGGGCTGAGGGTGCATCTTGAATCCTCTGGGATTCATTCTTTTGTTAGTTAAGCTCCACACTTATGGAAACGGCTACCTTGGTGGCTCTGGATGGTAGATCAGAATGTGAAGCATTAAAATCACTACAAAATAACGCACAAATTATTATAAAAGAGGCTGATAAGGGAGGAGCAATAGTTATAATGGACATGGAACAGTATATACAATCCATGATGGATCTTGTTAGGGATGAGTCTACATTTAAAGTTATTGGTAATAAGGAAATAGACAGTATGACTAGTAAAATAAATATGTCTATATAAGACCGCCAAGTAATGAATGACATAGACCTTGAAACTTTTCATTATTTGAGTGTGTCCTGTCCTACCATCCCCATACTCTATGGACTTCCCAAAATCCATAAGTCTGTCGAGCAACCACCCATGAGGCCCATTGTCTCAAGTGGTGGTTGGATTACAGAGCTTATATCTGTATACCTCCAAAATATATTAAAGGACTATCTAAAATTTGTCCCTAGTTATATTAAAGATAGTGGTGATTTTTTATCTCAGCTTTATAATTGGTATGATAACATTATTAATCAGGACTTTTTTCTAGTGACACTAGATATAAAATCTTTATTTACTGTCATTCCCAACACCTATGGAGTTGATTGCATCAGACAAATACTAGTTGAGCATGGCTTGGTTAATGATAGAAGTTCTGAGACAATTTGTGAACTATTAGATCTGGTTCTAGAAATCAATGTTTTTATTTTCAATAAGCAAATTTACCATTAAGTATCGGGTACTGCTATGGGCACTGTCGTAGCAAATACTTATGCTAACTTGACTCTGAGCAGATGGGAAGAAAACTTTATATATGGTGTAAGTAACCCTTATGCTAGGAATGTTTCATTCTATAAGCGTTTTGTGGATGACATTTTCCTAGTTTGGCAGTGTACTATGTTGGATCTATAAAACTTTTATACATACTTGAATGAGACGGTTGAATTTCTTAAATTTGAGATGAAGTTCTCTGACAAATCCCTAAGTTTCTTGGATATACAGTTGATGCTTACAGAGCATGGCTTACAAACTAGTGTCTATAAGAAGGATGTCCAAGTAAACAAATATCTCCATAAATAAAATATGCACTAGAGGAGAGCCTTCAAAAGTATCTTAAAAAGTCAATACTTAAGAGCCAGTAGACTTAGCACAAAGCTGGAGATATGTAATGCTCAGATGCAGGAAATGACTGTAAGTTTTTTGGAGAAGGGATACAATATGACAGAAATAGAGACAGCTAGGAGGGATGCCCTGACACTAAGGGACTCTGTAGCCAGACCCTATTTTTCTGTTAAAGAGGATTCCAATACTGACACTGAGTTCTAGTAATGGACAACCCATTAGATATCTCATGACATACAATAGAATGAGCAGAACAATTGAGAATATTATGAGAAAAAATTGACTTGTCCTGAAATCTATACCCGGTCATGAGAAATGGCTCCCAGACCAACCTATGTTACAGTAATTGTAATAATTTGAAACAACTTTTATATTACAAAGATTTTTCTTTGAATAATACACAAGGAATTGAGTTTAAGAAAAAAGGCACTTTTCCATGTTACAATTGTTCATGTTGTATGAGTATTACTCAGTGCCCAGAATTTATACATCCTATGAGTGGCATGAGATATTTCACTGTACAGTGACGTCTAATACCACTGGTATTATATATCTTGCAAGATATTAAAGCAGCACACTAAACAATCAACTAAGTAAAACTCTGCCACAACAACTCGCCAATGTTAAAAACACCAAAGTATTTATTTAAGCACTTTTTGTTTGCCTGATAAGCAAACTTCTTCAGAAACAGTATGAAAATTTAAAAAACACTATAAATAGGATCAAGTGAGCATTTTTAACCAATCCTATTACAGAACAACTCACATACGACGTTGTTTCTCTAATAAATTCTTTAAGTTCTTACCTTTCCTAAAAATTTCACTAGGAAAATCCCCCATTTTAGTGTAAATTTTAAAATCCATTTAAAATAATTCCCAATTTTTCTGTATATCAGTACAAAAATGACTTTGTGTGGTGTATGTAGTAATAAAGCTTGTACAAAAATCTTTAGTAATTACAGTAGTATAATTAGTATTATTATCCATAGACACTAAATTTAACACACCAGGATGTTTTAAAATTTTCATACCATTTCTGAAGAAATTTGCTTATCAGGCAAACGAAAAGCACTTAAATAAATACTTTGGTGTTTTTAACATTGGAGAGTTGTTGTGGCAGAGTTTTACTTAGTTGATTATATATCTTGCCACATGTAAGAGATGCTCAGGGTTTTATGTGGGCAAATCAGTCAGGCGACTAAGGGATAGAATCACTGAGCATAGATCAGAGATTCGTAGGAATATACCTACTAACTCACTGGTTCTGCAATGGGTGCTGCTCATGAATTTGACTTTAGGGTCATATCTATTGTATACTCTGGTATTAGACGTGGAGACCATGTTAATAATGTGGACATGAAAGAATATGAATGGATAGTAAGGCTTGAAGCAGATAAAGATCTGGGCTTAAATAAACAAGTTACACTAAAACCTATTCTAAAAAATAAACAAAGGAAAATTAGAAAAAAATGAGAGGAAGATGTATATATTCCTTACCCCTCTTATCACTGTTTCTGTATCTTTAAGAAGTGGGTGTTCACCTTAGTCAAATAATGGCTGTGTCATGTGCTATTAGTATAAATGTTGGTTTTAACTGTTTTGTGTAAGACATTGAGGAAGGATGTTTTTGATATCCAAAAGTGTTGTCATTTTTTAATAAGTTTTTATTTGGCTTGACAATGTGGAGAGATTATTTATTTTTTTGATGTGGCTCTGGATGGCACCAACAATTAACAAGTTTAAGCAGCTTTTCAAGACCCATCAGCTTTTTATTTAGTGTTCTAATGGTATATGTACTGCCAAATTAACACATTTGTTTTTAATTATATTTTGCCTTGCTGTGATTCATATTTTATTATTTGTTGCACTACTATCAAGTATTATGCTTTTAAACAAACTTGAGTTTGAAATGTAATACTCAAAGAAGTCAAGAAGGTTCTTTCCTGACAGGGGAGTCCATGTTATTTCAAACTGATGTCTTCATCCTGACAAGGAACAGCCAAAACCACACAGGGACATGTTTGCCAAGACTAGTGATAACAGGCCTCAAAAGAGGGGCTTTCTTAATAGGGGTATCGGGACATGCTTAGAGATGTCTAGTGAAGAATATGCAATTTGTTTTTTCCTCCACACTTTGTATTTCTGTTGAAAATCAACCCCTCCCCCCATAGATCTTGAGCATAGCCATACATAATACCAGGGGCCCAATCTCCACTGAGTGAGATCTGACCAGAGGGTGTCATTATTTAGACAACCACAAAGGAGTTTTGTGTACTTGTTGATGCCTTCCCATACATTTGCTGCCAGAAGAGGAACATACTCGCCTAAATTAGAAACCAAACTACTTCCTTTTTTCTCCAAATCCCTCTCTCATGAAAAAAAGCAAAATTTAAAACCCACCCTCCTAATAATACAACCAACCACTGAACTCATTTCTCATAGCAAATTTTTAAGGATGACAGTGGATGATAATCTTAAAGCTGACCTGCATATAGAAAATAGCATAAAAACCTCACCAAAAACTGCGGATACTTAACAGAGCCAAAACCTTTCTTACCAACACAATTAAAAGTACAAGTGCCGCTACTTACCTCCTCCCACTACCTTCTGGTGCTCCCATCCTTACTAAACTCCAGGCATCACAAAAACAAAACTTGAACAATGCTATAATAAAGTGACTTCATTTGCAGCAAATACTCCTTTTAGAACCCTCCAATGTACAGCACTAAAAAGCGTAAATTGGTTAGAACTGCCACATCAACTAATATGTACATAGCTTCTTACCACCTATAAAATTATCCAGCATCCATCTGCTTGTCCAGCACTAAAAAAACATTCTACACAATTATGTTCCTAGTTTGTCATTACAATCCAGTGACCAAAAACTCCTTCTGTCCACAAACTTGCCAAATCTGCTGGGCAAAGTCTGTATTCGTACCACTTTGCTAAGGTCTGGAACGTCTTACCTGTATCAGTCAGGTCAATACCATCATTCCAGTCATTTAAAATCATTCTAAAAGATTATCATTCTAAAAGATTTCCTAGCCAAAGTTTGGCTCTGTTCTTGATCAACCTTAGGATAAACTATATTCCTAAAGATGAACAAGTACCTATTCATACCTTACACCTCCTTTCTCTTCCTTCTTCAGTCACCTCCTTACTTCAATCAACTTCTCTCCCCCTGAGTCTCTATCTAAGTATGCCATAACCACATTTGTTCTCTCTCACTTTATATTGCAAGTCCTGCTTGTATTATACTAACTTAACTATAATTTCTCTAAACTGGCTACAATTTTTCTTAATGTTAAGTTATTGTCATATAAGTTGTATCAATTCTTAACTAATGTTTTGACATCATGTCTAATTTGATATAATTATTTAAACTGCAGATGTTTTGTATTATTATTTCTCCCCAAACCTCCTCTGAAAATGGGCACCTATCCACTTGGACTTTCCTAGTACTCAAATGTCAATATATAAATAAAATAAATAAATATATGCCTGGAGTTACTCACTCTGACAACAGCTATCCATGTTTCTGTAAGGACTATAAATGTCCCAAACCAGGGAACAATACGTAGTGCAGCACTCCACTTGCAGTCAATAACAATCCAGTGCAACAGCTTTTGGGTGTTTCTTATTAAGCCCTAATCACACCTCAGCATCATTGTGATGGCATGCTGTGCCTTCAATACATGCCTGTTGAAGCTACCATCACAGGTTTGGTGCTGTCAAGCTGATTTTCCCAGAACTGTTTATTTTTTGGCACCATGCAAGCCTTCATTGGCTAGGTGACAAATAGCCAATTGGAGCTTCCTCTCCCTCTTCCCAGGATGGTGAGACAACATTTGCTGCTCACTCCCATCTCCCTAACCTAGATTTTACAGCATCCAAGCTGATACTCAAACTCATGTCATCTGGGTCATAGTCAGAGCTTTATCTCAATCTATGACAAAAGCCAGTGGCCAGGGAAGAATGGAAAATCAACAAGTACAACAAGGATGGACAGTGTTGAGAAGCTGGATGAAGAAATCATAGATAACAGGAAACTGGCCAGGAGATGCCTATTTAGGAGGATTCTGGTGAAGTGAAATAAGTTATTAATAGTGAGACCTACAAGGAAAGGAGTAGATTTCTGGATTTCTGGAAGAGTCTAAGGAAATACCACAGATGTTTAATAGGGATGGCTAACATTTTACAGCAGGATAAACACAATAGATACAGAAATGTGAGAAAATGAGGTAATATAGGCCAGAAGGGAGCTGCTCCAGTGGCATAAAGAGATAAAGCTCCAACTACGGACCAGTCAATCCAGGCTTGACTAGCAGCTCGGGCAACTGACAGAATGGCAGTGAGTGATAGACATGTCCATACCAGAAAGAGGGCACTCTCTGGTGATTCTGCCTAAGGAGAGGCATGGTCCAAAGACAAGAGCCGCCCTCTAGCCCAAAAAGTGAGCATGGGGGGTAGGGAGTATAAAAATAAAAAACCCTGCACTGGATGGAAGCACAGATGGATGAGCCCCAAGGATGCTCTCTAGATCCATGAGGAGGCCCAGCAACCCCAGAACAAATTTGGAATTAGAAGGATGTTGGAAGACCCAGCATGAAAATGGGGCACTGGGGGGGCCACACTGTTATAAATTATGTCTGCAGGGACCAGAACAAAATATGCCAGAAGGGAGGAACAAGGGTGCATGAACAGGTTTTACTCCTATGAAGTTTAGAGAAAAATTAATGAGAATGTTGAACTTAAGATGACTTACTGTGGTCATAACATGGTAGCATTAACCAAGACTTGGTTTATGACTGTAAAGTGGAAGACAGAAGTAAAAAACGTATCAATTAAGACAAATGTAAAAGGTAATACAAAAGAGTGTATTTTAGTGTATGCTTTTAGAGATATGTAGGCATATTTGATGGATGTGGGATTTAATGCATACTTTGGTATTTATTTATGCTATTAGACACAAAAAGAAAAGGCATGGACATTGCATTTATGGTTGTATAAAGATGTTCTAACATATATGTTTTTATCCTATCAGTTTTAGGGGTGTAATAAATACAGAATATGTGGGGACCAGAGTATAATACATGGCATACCTGTTATATGTTTAAGGAAAGGAGTTCTATGATGACAGGAAAAGCAACAGGTCAAGAAATGTGTTCCCTAATTCTGCTCTTTTTTGTCTCCACTGCCTGCTGATCATCTTTTCTTCTCTCATCCAATGGGCAAATTTCTTCCCTATAAATTGGAGAGGGTTGGCCAAGAGGGGAAATTATTCAGGCAGTCATCAGCAGTGATTTGAGATTTGGGCTCAATTACATTTTAAAGATTCCATGGCACTTAAAAAAAACAAATACTGGTGTTTCCTGGATGTATTCATATTCTATCTAAAAAAACATAACAAAACTATTCGCGTATCATTTTTATAAATGTCTGCATATTGTGCCATATTTTCCCTAGAGTTTTCTGTTCCAGTCTACTGTCCAAAAAGAGTAAGGTGTGTACTGCAAATAAATCACAATATATTAACAAACGTCTGGTAACATAGCTCAAAGTATGCCCCAAAGAAAACAACAAAATCCTTCAGTGTTTAGACAAAGAATAAAACTGTTCAACAATTTTCAATTACTTACAACAACCTGATTGTTTGATTCACCTCTCTTTATTTTTCATTGTTTATTATATGGTGTCTTCCTATGCCTTCCTCTTCAGATCACCCATGTATTCTGTTCTACCATGTTCCACTTTCCCTAAACTAAATCTTAACAAAAGTCATAAAATGATGTTTTATTACTTTTTTTCAGAAATATAACATATTTGTTTTTCTTGCTAACATATCACCAAATCCCAAAATCCAGTTACATTGGAACATCAAATAAATATTCTTCTCATCAATGTCACATTCTTGATGTGAGTAACTTCTTTTTATTACCTCTGTCCTTCATTTCATTCATAACAGGTATCTTTTTGTGTGTCAACTTCCATATAAAATGTTATATTCCAGAATCAAAATAGCTTTCTGTATTCATCTTCCAACATAACTTTCCCCAAATAATACTTTTTTTAAAAGATCTCCATTATGGTTTCTTATTTATCTTTCCTCAACAGTAATTTCCAGCTGTGCTCAAATTGTAAAGATTCCTTTTCACCTCTTTTAGCATTTTTCACTGCAACTCCTCACAAAATGAAAGATAAAATGCATTTACTAATTTATATAGCATTGTAGCTAGCTTTCTCAAATGCAATAATGCAGGAAAAATATGGGTTTTACAATCCTCAACTTTCCTTCCATTTCTGATGCCCTCGATTTTGTAGTATTTGACCACCTATTGCAGGAAACAGTAATCTCATTAGATTTACATTTAGTTCTTCCAGACCCTGGTAAACCTTTGCCAAGTGAATTATTTTATTTATTAAAATGGAGTTAATTAAATGTACATGGTTCATAGGTAGGTACTAGGTTATTGGCCCTAGGGCCCATACAAGCCTAGCCAAAAAGGTACCCTTGCTTTCGCCACCCAAGAAAATTATTTTCCTGTGCCCCTGTCAAGCAGAACCACAGAAGTAGAGTGCTAATGAGGAGCTCTGTTTGACATAGATAGGTAGTCTGTTCCATAGTATGGGAAGTCTCTGGGACAGGAATCTATCCCTCCAGCATGTTCTGTTTATTGTGGTGACAAGGTTTAGGTCCCTAGAGCGTGTAGCTCAGAGGGATTGGGATTTCTTTAAGTGGAGCAAGTCCAACAGCTCTGGGTTTGACAAAGCTTTGTATGTTAGGCAGAGATCGCCTCTGAGTAGGCGATATGCGACGGAGTAAAGCTGAAGTTTTTTGAGACGGTCTGCGTAAGGCATCTGTTTGAGGCCAGTAATCCTCTTTGGGAGGTATTTTTGTGGCCTTTCCAGTTGTTGTAGATGTCTTGTGAGGTACATACCAAAAGGGGTGTTGTACTCTATAATGGGTCTAGTGAGCGAAGAGTAGAGGGGAACAATGACCTCTTTTTTCTGGATGAGAAACCTTTTGTGATGAGGTGTGCCATGTAGAAGGATTTCCTGACAACTGTGGCAATGTAATTATCAAAGGAGAGACTACTGTCAACCTGTGTTCCAAGGTCTCTTATCACACTTTTGGTGTTAAGTAGACTGCCGCCTATGTGGTAGTTCATGGGTACAGAGTTTTTACCAAAGGGGATGACAATGCACTTTTTGGCATTGAGCTTGAGACCATGTCTTTGATACCAGGCATCTGTCTCAGTGAGGCCCTTTTGTAGGATGTCCACATCATTAGGAGTTTCAATTATGGCTCCTAGTTTGCAGTCATCTGCGAATTTAGTTAGCCAAAGAACTTCTGTGTTAGCCTGTACTTCAGAGAAGTAGATACCAAACAGGAGAGGACCCAGGACTGAACCCTGTGGTACTCCACTTTTCACTGGTCTGACATCTGATTTGGAGTCTGCTACTTTCACGGTATGGGTTCTTTCAGTAAGCCACTTGGCAATCCATCTTGTGACATAGGGATTTATACCTAGTTTAGTGAGTTTATTTATAATTCCAGAGTGGGGGATGGTGTCGAACACCTTGGCGAGATCTAGATAGGCTGTGTGAACCACCTTACCCTCATCTATGGCTTTGGTGAGTACTTCAAAGAAGTCTATCAGGTTTAGGAGACATGATCTGCCTTTTACAAATCCAAACTGTGTGGGGTCCAGAGTTTGGAGATCTCCAATGTCTTTGTTTATGAGTTCGATGATGATACGTTCTATGGCCTTGCAGTCGAGGCTCGTCAGGCTAATGGGGCGGTAGTTCCCGGGGTCTGTTGTGTCCCCCCATTTGTGGAGTGGGATAACTGTCACGGTGCACCATTCAATGGGCACAAAGCCTGAGGTGAGGCTATGATTGAACATGGTACTTGGGTGAGGTGCCAGTTCATTCTGTAGTTCATGTAGAAGGTAGCCTGGGATGTTGTCAGGTTCCATAGATGCTGTGTTCTTGGCTTTGGAGAGTGAAGTTTTTAATTGTGCAGCCGTGATTACAGGAACTTTGCATTCTTCTGGTATAGAGATGGGCCCTTTAGGGGGTGAGAGGGGGGTAAAGTTAGCACTAAACCTATCTACTAGGACGCTGGCAATATCAGTTGGTTCTGTATATTTAGTGTCATTGGGCTGTAACTCAGAGCAGATCTGAGTGTTGCCATTGAGATTTTTGACATAGCTGTAGAATGCTTTGTGGTTGTCTTTAGAATCAGTGGCAATTTTGTTTTCATAACTAGCTTTGGAGGATTTTATGAGGGATCTCAGCTTCTTACTGAGGCTGACCAGGGAGTTCCTCCAATCGTGGGATTTTACTCCTTTTTGCAACAGTTTCTTTCTTCTGATGTAGAGTTTGTTTATGGCAGAAGACCACCAGATTGGCTTCCATTTTTTGGAGGATAGCATCTTGGTGTTTTAAACACAGTCACAAGTATTCATTAAAGTGCTACAACATCTTGTTATGGGCCATGGCAAAAAGGACAATGCAATGTAATATTTTACAATTCACATTTACATCATCTGCGAGAAGGAAAGACCTCATTATCAGTTAATTAGTATTCTTATAAATTGCAGTTAACTCTGGTAGCTGCATCTCTCCTACACACACAAACACACAGTAAAACACACAAATGAATACAGAGCACATACCACATTCCCTGTACCTGTACCTGCCCTTGTTGTAGATATATGTACATTTTCTTTACCTATGCCCAGATAATTCACTAATGTTCCACTAAAATCTATAGCACTCTATAGTACTTATCTCTACTGCAATGGATAAATGTGGCTGTTTGGCTGTGTTCACCACCACAATATGGAAGGAGAAGATATGCTAGTCTACACAATTATATGAATCACTTGATGAATAGATAGCTTCCCTAAGGCAGCTCCCAGGGAGAGATCACTTACCAATTAGCATATGCCTCTCCCCTAATCTACTTCATTAGCATGTAGCAAGGCCACAAAAACAGACCATTACAGTGATACATGCTTTTATACAAAAACACCATGGTAGGCCTTTCCATGAATTCAAAAAGTTTGCCTACACTTAAAAGTAACTTTTATGAATCCCCCAACATGAAACATTTCAATAGTTAAATTATCTGTTCTACTTTGCCATCCTACTTTTTTCACTTTTTCAGAATGGTCAGTCTACTGACAAGTGGTACAACTAATAATTACATTTTCTTAAAAGATTAAAGAAGTCCCTTATTCCCATGGAAATACCAAAAACAATTCTAACCCTTCCTACTCTGACAGATAATGTAAGATATCTATTACATATTTCGCTAACTTTATTCCTTACTTCACAAAAATAAATAGTGTTACTAACTAGTTATTTTGCATCCCTCCTTTATTTACCATTCCCATTGTTTATATTGCTTTCTGTAACTCAGCCAAAACTTTATTCATCAGTAAATTAAACAATACCAAACTTAATACATACCCTTGACTTGCTCATTTCCGCATTTTTCCCATATACCCATTAAAAACAAAAAGATTCACTGAGCTCACCACCAAAGGCAGTATCCATGGAAACCAAGTAAATGTAGAAAGCAAACCTGCTGCTGCCAGCCTGCCACCCAAGCTGAAGTAAAATGGTTGAAATTGTTAAAATCAGTTCCTTTATTAACAAAACAGAATGTAATCCTGCTGCTGCTGTTGGATACATTCTTCTAATGTTTTTGATAGTGGTGGTACTATAGCTATGGGTCTGTAGTTGGACAAGTCAGTTGAATTGCAACCTTTGTGGAGTGGAATTATGAAAGATTTCTTCCATATGGCTGGGACATAGTTTTCTGTTATGGACTGGTTAATTAGTATTGAAACATGGAGGGCTAGTGCTTCAGAAGTGAGTTTTATGTACTCTTTTGGCAGGTTGTCTGCTGCTAAGGTTGTTGATTTGAGTTTCTGTAAGTATTTGTTATAGTGATAGTCAGGACTAATTGGAACGGGAAGGATATAGTATTGTTATTATATGAGGGAGGGGTAGTGATGGTGACAGGAGAACTTTGTTTAGTAAGCTACAATACTGAGTTTATAAAGTGGGAGTTGAACTGGGTGCCTATGTGTCTGGGTTGTTACTGGTTGTTGGTGTGGGAGTAGTTGTTTGACCAGGGTATAATAGTTTGTTTATGGAGGACCAACATTGCTTGTGATTGTGTGTATTGACTGAATGTTGGGGAAGCAGGAGTTTTTGTCATTGTTAACTTTTTTTTCAAGATTTCTTAGTTAATCTGTTGGTAGTTGGACTTGGTTTTGTTTTTGGACCATATGTTCCATGCTTTGTCTCTTTAAAGAATAATTTGCCTGGTGGCTTTTGTTAACCAGGCTGCATGATTTGACCTGACTTTCTTGGCTCTGAGTGGTGCATGACTATTGAGATGTTTATTTTGCACCTGTTTGATAGCATAAGTTGGTAGATGGTCACTGATACTGTCAGCAAGGCAGCCAGAGGAAATTATGTTATTTGGTTAATTTGTAAGAATACAGTCTAAGATGGAGTCTTCATTTTTGTGCTTATGTAACCTGGTTGTATCTTTTACTATGTGTGAGAAACAAAATAGTCATTGATGGGATGTTTCTGTCTTGAGGTTCCTCCCAGTTTATGTTCAGGTTACCTACTATAATGGTTTTCATGGGATATATTGTTATGTAGCCAGTGCAGAAGTTGTTGTGGTATGTTACTATTTTGTCCTGATGGGATATAAAGCCTGGTGAGGCAGATGGTTTTCTGTTGTTAAGTTTGACATGTGCTGTGAGGTATTCTGCATTGTTAAATGTAGGCAAAGGGAGAGGATAAGGATAAGTTCTAAGGAATTTTACGTGTAATTGCTACTCCTCTACCTTGTTTATCTATTCTGTCAAGTCTGAAAATGTTATAACCCTGGATGTAGCATTTTATTGTCTTTGGTGAGGTTTTAACCAGGTTTCTATAACTACAGCTATATCAGGACTATAAAATGCTAGGCATGCTTAGAAATCTCTGAGTTTATTGCAAATGCTTCATAGATTAATATTAAGTAGTATTATGTCAGAGATGCTTGTAGCTAGAGATGCTGAGCTTAGGGAGGATATTGATGCCATTTGTGACAGTAATAGTGCCTGTGTTTGGATGGGTGTCTCCCATGAGTTCCAGATGAGTGACTGAGTGATAGAAATAACATTTAGATTTGGATTTGTTTATAAGGAAGTGGTGTATTGCTTTCACGTTAATTTTTACATATTTGTAGCTAAAGAGGTTGTAAAGAGGTGTATTTGTGATGAAATGAAGGTCGGTGGTGTTGTGAGTGCTGTATGGGGGTATGGGTCGGTGGATGATTTTCTCTTTGGATAGATGTATGTTTGTTACTTAATCATGTGTGTGTGTGAGTGTGGTAAAGAGTAATAGAGAGATTAGGTGTGTGTGTGTGTGTGTGTGTGTGTGTGTGTGTGTGTGTGTATGTGTGTGTGTGTGTGTGTGTGTGTGCAGGGTTTGTTGGAGGTTTTTGAGAGATGCCAGTGAGATGTGAGTGAAAAGTTGTTTTTGTTTTGTTTTTAGAAAGATCTAGAAAGTAATCAAAGTCTAATGTTAAATATTTTTTATTCTTTGGGTTGTTTTTATCAGACTAGTTACAGGGTTGCTGCATGCTATGTTTCTGTAGAGATGCTTAGGTTTAGAGAGAAATAGATCGAAATGCAATATATGTCTTGAGGGTTACAAGGGAAAATAGTTGTAGGAACAGCTGCTCAACTGAAGGCAGGCTAAAGTGTTACAAAATATAGCAGAAACAATGCATTGAATATATAGCATAGCAGTAAGGTAAGATGAGCTGGGTGGGGAGAAAACTGGCTCTAGTGGCAGGTAACAGTTGGACATAAGCCAGTATTTTCTTGTCCTAATAATGTCTACTCTTTGTTTAAAATTTTCCAAGAGGGGGAATAATTTGGCTGAAGAAATGTCTGAGTGGTGGCTGGGGAATACATTCCAAGAGCAGTAATGGGAGGTGGTTAGTTCTCCTGTGTTGAGCAGCTGAATTCCTGGGGGGGATCTGTAGATGTGTGCTGTATGAGGTCGGATAGTGAGTGATATGGTTTCAAGCAGGTAATGCTATTGTGATGGATGGAATAGGGTGGTTGAATGTGTAGAAATTATTCTGATATGCGGCTGTGTCTTTAAGTAGATTTGTGATGCCATTAAAATGTGGGAGGAGAACAGTGGGATTAAATTTGTGGCTTGAGTTGGCTGAGAAATTGGGTGTGAGAGGGAATGAAGCATGTCCCACCTCCCATTAATGTGGGAGACAATCAGTCTGGGCCTTCTCAAACTCAGTGGTTCTGCACACCCAGCCCAACAAAGGTAAACAAATGGCCCGAGGTAGAGTTTTGCTGTGGCTGTTAAAAGAAAGAAACTAAAAGTGAAGTTACACCACTGTAAACTAGTAATAAGGCAACCATGCAGAATGGGGGCAAGTACAACTGCTCTGATGTACAATTAGGTACTCAATGATGTTTAAACATGAAACCAGCTCACAAAGAGGAAGATTACTTTAGGAAAAAAAAAAAAACAGGTAAGCAGTGTATGCCCTCTGTACATGCAGTCTTTCCTGTGGCAATGTTCTTAATACCCAAGGTCTGTGAGAGAGGAAACAAAAACATCTGCTACAATTACCTAACGTGTTTAGACTAGTAAAGAGGGGGAGAGGGGTAAATTTCAGGTGCCTCTGAATGCTGGTATCTAACTTTTCCCTTCATTGATGTGTAGTCAGTGTATGACTATTGCAAGAAAGCAAAGGCTTTAACATTTTATTATTCTGATCTAAGAATAAATTCTTTCTTCCAAACATTTTTTTTATTCCTGTCTAGTGAAGAGAAAAGAAAACAGGAAATTAAAGGAGGTGAGCATAAATGAGCATGCTGGTAGTAGGTCAACAGGCCAACCACGTAGAAAAACATATGTTTAGATAGACAATTAATATGTTAATATGATCACAGACTCTGTATGTAGGAGCATTGTTGTGGTTAAAAATGGGAGAAAGTGTTAGAATGCAGGAGGGGGATCAGGTGTAAGTACAGTATATTGCTAGAAAGGAAAAGAAGAGATACATTTCTGAAGATTTAGAGAAGATATCAGACTAAACAGGAAAATCACTGAAACACATCTCCAGCAAAATGCTCTCCAAGTTATACAAAACATGAGACCTATTTCAATAACCTAGAAGGAACACTGATAACATCAAGAGCTATTAACAAAAATGCAGTCAGTTAAAATTGAACATTACTATAAACAGTGCATTCCAATTCTGAAACATAAACAATGTCGGGTTCGGGTTCTTTAACTGCATATTTACTTCTACTTATTATCTATCACAGGTGCACCACCTGGCCTTTCCATCCTTCTTGTAATATAAAAAAGACACTCCTCTACCTATTTCAGCTTCTCCTTTTGAAAGATATATCCTCTAGTCTCACCTCTCACCTTTTCTTTGTACATATATTCTTTTGTTCCTTAATTCGTAATCCTACCTTTTCTTCTTCCTTTCTTTATTCAGGCAGTCCTTTAATGCTTTCGTCATTCAGCCTGTAAAACTTTCTTACCTCCCCTTATCATTTTATACATTCTTATACCTACCTTTTATATTTCACTCTGTGCTTTTCCCTAATCATTTTCTAAAACTGGTATTCCTACTTGACTTAACTGTTATATATATGCTCTCAGTTTAAGACTGCCATGATTCCAAAAGGCCTGCTCTCAGTATAAGTGACTTAATTTTGTGAAAGGCCTATTTATAAACCGATTTACTATGAAGACCAGATTCCAAAACACTTGCTCTCAGTGTAAGTGGTCATTTACACTGAGAGCAAGACTTCTGCAATCAGGGGGCATAATCTATGTATTCTCTTTTAACTACTGAGAAGGTTAGACTGGGCAGAGTCCCTTTTCAGCAATGGCTTGGGAAGAAAATCTCCATATGGTATACTGCCTCAAAAGCAATTAGTATAATATAACAATAACTGTATATTACATAACAATGTGCTATATTTACAACATGGCAAAGTTAAACATATTGAATGAACATTCAGCATTATTTTACAGTTTATGTATATAGTAACATTGAAATTTTAAAACATAAACAGCAAATGAGGCATAAGCATGTTTTATCTAAGCAGTCATTCACTTGAAACGTAAACAAATGACAATGTGTGATGATTTTAAGATGCATACTGGATTTGGCTGCATCACAGGAGATTAGAAATTATGCTGGCACAAGGACATGATTACTTTGCTGACAGATTCCCCTTGCACCCTTGCACCTTCTTTGTTTATTCACCCTCTGTTCTAGAGCTGTTCTTTACTGGGCCCTGTCTTCAGCTCTGTAATTTATGCAGTTCTACGATCAGCAACTTATAGAGCTCTCTGACAGCTTGTTATATTGTTTTCTCATTTCAAAGTGCCCATTAATTTTCCCAGTGTTACTGCATATTCTGACAGTCAGAACTTGTGTTTTAACACTACAGCAATCACATAAAGAAAGTTAACAGTATATGAAAAGCTTCAAAGGAGACATCATTAAAACTTCATTAAATCTCTACAGTTGAAATGGTAAAACACGGACATAACTTGTTCTGTGAATTCCTCCCACTGATCCTCCTTAAACAGCAAAAAAAAAAGTCACAAGTTGCTTAATAGCTGTTTTTACTATATACTGTGTACTTTTGCTTTGAATTTATAATAAAATGACAGTAAACAAACTGTTTTCCTTTAAGTTTACCTGCTGACCTTTTGTCATCCCTGCAAACTTCTCATAGAACATACATGCACTTAATGTTTACTCACACTCCATGTGGGTGACCTGCTGACCTTTCTTTCAACCCCATTTCACAATCCCCCTCGCTTTACTACTTATTCCTATTTCTAATCATTCTCCCCAAATATTTATAACATAAGCTACAAAATAATGCGACAATTAACAATCACGATTATATAAGTATTATTATTACTGTCACTACTATGTCACTTTTTATGAACACAACAAATATATTATCTACCAAAATGTAAACTAGCAGCACAATTTTCTCAAACATAATTGTAAACAGTACCTTAAATTTCACATCCCTAGTGTAGTTGCCCTCCTCCCACTGCTGCCTCACAAAATCAATTAACATTGATCAACAACCTCTCCTGTAACGGCCATGTAGCTTATGAATTGCTGCACCTGAATAAAATACTTCTACTAACAGCAGAAGGTATTATACCCAACTCAGGTGCACCTGTAAATAAAGCTCATGTTTGCAAAACTATAGTAGAAATGCTAAAGAAGGTGTATTGATACAAATGCAACTAGGATTTTACAATAGTGTTGCTAAGTTCCAACCATGATGCAAAGCTCACATACCAGCAGTATCTGAAACATAGCTAGTGCCACAGATTCAAAAAAAAAAAAAAACACTACTCTACCAGTTTTTAATATGTATGGAAAATGCAGAAGTAAGTAATACAAAAATCATAAAATCTCCAGACGCCATCCATATCAGGTATCACAAATATTTGTAAGCAAAGCAATTCTAGTATCTGAAACTCTATGGAGAAACACACATCTACACAGTGGCTGTATATGCTTAAAGCCAGAGAAGGTATCCGACACTTACCAAAAATATTTTAATATTTCCATGATAAGTAAATTGGTGAGCTACTACTCCTTTTACATAACAGCATGCATAATAACTCAGCAGTAACAGACAAACTTTACAGTAATCCATCCCTCTGTCCACAGCTCCTTCTTCCCTTTTTGCACATGGGGTCAGGGTGTCACTTCAACAGTGACAAACATCTAGAGCCAAGTTTTACACTGCCAGGTAGCCAGCCCTGCTGTGGACAAACTACAAGTGGAAACTATCAGCCAAGGGATCATGGCCATAAACTGGACATGTCTAAACTACACAAAACCATTGGTGATGTTTTTGCAATTATAAAGAACTAGGTCTTAACACAATTGAACAAATACACCACGAAAAATCAAAAGAATCAAAAACTCAGCACTGTGTTGGACGAAAAAAAAGGCCAAATGAAAATATTTGACAACATTTGGAAATTTTCTAAGATAAAAGTAGATTTACCATTGTTAAATAAATTCAAGGAAGCTATAAATAATTGCCAATGCCAAATCAGTTCTGCTAAACAAAAATGATATAGAACTCTGCAAGACAAAAGAGTGTAAACTAGCATCTTTTTAGAAAATAATTAGTAAAGTTGCTGTCTAAACAACAGAAACAAGGTCAACCCAGTGGATCTATCATCTTACCAAGATACTGCAAGTACTTTGTTGACGCGGGCCCAGTGGTTAGCCAAGAATGTCCACTGTCTGTAAGAAGAAAAAAAGAGGACCCTCCTATCTAAAAAAAGTCTCAACTCACGAATGTGAATTTGTGCCTCAGGAAAACTCCAACCAGCAGGGCCTCCAGAAAAAACAGAAAAAAATTTGGAAAGAAACGCGTGTTAGTAAATTATTTTATTCAGCGGGCCTTTATCGGCAGTGTACACCTCAGATCTAGAAAAAAAAAAAACAAGGCGTCAGGGCCAATGAACAAAATTGCTGTCAGCTCTCCTTTCCTTGGCAGTCGAATGCGAGCAAGTGCCCAGCCTTTTGTGCATGGTAGGATAAATTGAGCTGAGCTAAGGGTGTGCAACTACCGCTTGGACTGACTGATGGTCTGCGGCCCTTGCAGTGGGGATTTTGAGTGTTATGAGCAGAGTCTCTGCTCTGGTAGGAACGCTGGACGGTGGAGTCGTTTTAGATGGCAAGCGTCGGGAGTTCCTCAGACGTAAGATCTGTTATCACAGAACTATGAGTCAGTTTGAATAGTCAGTTCATACAGTTCACTTCAGATATTCCAGGATGAGTGTGCCTTATGAGAAGATAACTTACATAAGAGTAGAGCAGTTTCTACAGGTTGAGTGTTCCCCCAAACCCACTTTCGCACTTCAGTTATCTTGATGGTGAGGGCTGAAGTTGCCTCCAAATCATACAATGACGAGGTTGTATATAAGTCATGATCCTGCCCTAGATTGTGAGGCCACTTGTGAGCACTTTCAAGGTAGTTATTTAAGTAGCAGTTTTTTGGCCAGACTTGATCAAAACTGTTGCTTGATGGTGAACAACTTTGCTGTATTTGCAAGGGTGAGCAAAATACCTGATTCTTTTGATTTGAGCCTATGCCCTGCAAAGTGCCAGACTTTGATAGCAGCTTCATTTCTGATGTCATGCAACTTTTAAGTAACTCTTAGAAGGTACAGAACATTAGCATGTTCCTGATAAATGGAATTATGACAAGGTGACTCCGAAGGGATTGATTGAATGCAAACCTTACATATGAAAACTAGAGATGATATTTAAATGTTATCTATGAAAAAAAAGATTCTAGCTATTTGAAGAATGAAGGTACATCAAGCAAACCAAATGCATGAATGGAACAATGAATAATATTTTCTCTTTGTTAGCTTTTTATCTTTGAAATTAAAAGGTTTGTTCAGTTTTATACTCGAGATGCTCTCTGGCTGATGCTCAAGTGCTTGAAAATTTTTGAAAGATTCACCAAGATCTCTCCAGCACAGTTAATCGGGTCTTTTTATAAAATAAATTAAAATGTTGTTCGAGTTTGTACTTTTAAATCCAATCTTACCTGCCCCACTACATCAAAGCTGCAAACAGCCTGTACTCTTAGACAAATCACTCATGGAAAAGATTAATATTTGATGGTTGGTCAAACATGAAACTTCGGTCTGGGAAGATAAAAAACCATAAAGATATGCCAAAAGCATTATTATAACCACTTTAGTTTCTTATCTTTAGATTAACCCAGGATCCATCATGTACCAGTTTGTCTTTCAAAAATAAATGTCTATATAGTTATATGAATATATATATATATATATAATATATATATATATATAGTAGTATATATATATATATATATATATATAGAGAGAGAGAGAGAAAAGACTTCAATGAAAGACTGGTAATTTCAGAAATCTGTCTGGTAAGCCACACAGAAATGTATCACCCTGGGGTTGAATTATTGGATCACATTAGACAACATCTTATTGGATTATTACACATCATCTTTATGACTCTGAGGCCATCTTTGATTTTGAAGCCTACAGGTACAGGGAGGCATGAATACTGCTGGGGATACCCCTTTTGTTATTGAAGTACATCATTATCAATGCTGTCCAAGTACATCATGCTCCTGTTATTGAATACTGAAATCAATGCTGTGTGTACATAATACAAATTTGATTTATACACACTCAAATCGATTCTACTGCTCTGAGTTTTATATATATATATATATATATATATATATATATATATATATATATATATTATATATATATATATATATATATATATATATATATATATATAGTAAGTCACAGCACCTTACAAAAAGTAGCAGCTGCACACAAGCAGCTTCCTATATTGTTTTGTTTTGTGCTGTGTTATAGATATTCCTATTGTTGTTTGTTCCAGACATTTGTTTTTATTGTATTTAAATAATTAACTGTCAGTTACATTTATGTTGGACTTTCAGTTTTTAAGGATTTTATTCATGGCTTGCGATCTTAGATCTTATGGTCTTCATGATTTAATTGTGTCATGGTCATGGGTAAGAACTGAACTCATGAATGAATGAAATATATATATATTATATATATATAATATATATATATATATATATATATATATATATATATATATATATATATATATATATATATATATATATATATGTAATGTATAGTTAGGAATTTATAAAAGCATTTTTTTTTGGCTACATATTGATTTCTTTGGCTTCGTCATCTCGATGGCTGGTTCCCGGGGTGTTGGGGTGCCTAGGAAAGTGCCTGCTGCTTCGCTAAAAGTTACGCGCCACTGTTTGTTGAGTATTTCAAGTCTACCATCATTAAATAGTAAAACAGACGTTTTAATAGGTCATCTACAATATATAGGGGGGTTGGGGTCTGGTCTAATGTTTAAGTATTTACCTCATACAAAGTACATGGCTTGATTCTCTCCTTGGGAAAGGAGATTAGCTGGGCTTAAAATGACCCACAAGTGCAGCTAGCCTAGCACTTATCTATGAACCTAGGAACCTACAAATGGCCCAATTCTATACATCAGCTGTAATTTACATACAAATAGTAACTGTAAATCATCTACAAAAACTCTTCAACAATACCCCTATGGATAATCTTCTGCATATGTATGTATTTCAAACAATTTGCACTCACATTCTTTATCCATTAACACTAAAACTAAATACTGGTTTTAAGTAAGGAACATGCCCAACAGCTTAAAAGCATTAAAAAATCAGTAATTTATTCAAAAGTGGTCACCAAACTAATGTAGAAAATGAAAGGCAAATCAGTGCTCCACCCCTCCATCCCAAAATTTCTTGGAATGATTGCAGATGCTAAGCTGGAAGAAAACTTAATAACAACAAACTAACACTAACTCAAAAGGACTCAGTTCTCAGTCAGCACCAAATAACTTCTATTGCTAGGGCTTGTGACATTAATTTTGAGCAAGCAGCACAATTCCTGGACTTTTCAAAAGCCATTGATGTTTAAACCATTCATTATTGCTCAAAGACTAATCTCAGTGGGCTGCAGCACCCAGTCATTACTATGACTTGAAAAGTATCCAGACATTTAACATTAACTGTCCTATGGCACAACACAACATCCTATAGGTTTATGTAAATACTGGAATAGCTCAAGGCACATATTCTCCTGTACTTGAAGGACTAATTTAGTTTAATTTTCTAACTTCTGAAATAAATGATATAGATATTTCATACAAAGTTAACTATATACAAAAGGCTGATATCTTGAAGACTTTCTTGCATAAGGAACAATTCTGAAGATGTAGGCTGTTATAATGTGGACAGTGGCTGGTTTTCATAAATGGTTGATAGTGTATTAAGATATAAGACATTTATGCTTTATTATAATATACAGTAATCAGATTGATGTGACATCTTAATACAAAATATGTCACATTGTACTAACATTTGAATGAGAAAATTAAAAGAGTGACATAATAGAATGGAATGTTAAGAAGCATCCTGCTATGTCAAAACATGCAGATTTTTAATAGCTGCAGTAATTAACCAGGCTGCATGCCATTGCTTTATGGCATACAGTAATATTCTATGCCCCTAGTGGAATTGTTGTCTCTCTCTCTCTCTCTCTCTCTCTCTCTCTCTGTGATGCACCCCATAACTTGGGTTACTGCTCCTTTGTTGGACTGGGGAGACATAATGAACCTCCAATTATTGTGCTATGCTCTGCCACCCTCACTATGTTATTGGATTTTCACATACTATGCTCATAGCACCAAGGAGGCCCACAGGAATGGAATAAATCCATTGCTTAAATTAATGTTATGATTAGGGTAAATCAATGGCCTGAAATAGGCATGAAACACTCTGCCGTTTTATTCTACACTAGTCCAGATGAAAAGTGAAAAGTAGGAAGTCTTCTATCTCCCATATGTGCACCATTAAAAATTTAATACTATGTGGGAGGTACTCTTTCACAGACATACGTATTCTCAATTTTTCAAGTGGAGAGGGAAGCGGGAGGACTAGGCTGATAAAACTAGTAAAGCTTCATCATCATCATCGTCCCCTTTTTTTCTATTTTCTACATCAGATCAGGGTGTCATGTTAACTATCGCCATCTCAATTCAATGCCACACTTCTGCCTTCTTTGACACTCATGCCAGACTGTTGCAGAGCTTCTCTCATGCAATTCCATCCATGTCATGGCTTGATGCCTTTGTTTCCTCTTACCTTCTTTCTGTCAGTCCCAAATCTTCTTCACAAGATTGTTTTATGTTTTATTGCACATATGTGCAAACCACTGTAATCTGTTCTCTTTGATCTTTTCTGCAATTGGAGCTACTTTGTCTTCTGCTCGTATGTCATCCTTTCTGTGTCGATCCCACAGTGTGCATCCTACCACCAATCTCAGGCACTTCATATCCATCACCTCTAGTTTCTTCAACTGCTCTGCCTTTTCTGTTCAGGTTTCTGTACAATGCAGTGACTGGTTGCACCATTTCTTACACTTTAATTTTAAGCTTCTTTGGCATTCTTCTCTCATACACTGCACCTGACACTCTATGCCATTTGGCTGCAGCAGCCCTTCTGATTCTAGCTTTGATCTCTTCATTCAGACTTCCCTTTTCCTCATCCACCCCTACTAGATACTTGAAGCTATTAACATGTACTACTATCTTCCATTCTATCTCAATTCTTTAACTTCTTCCCAACTATCTCACTGCAAACATAGGGTCAGTTGTGCTGCACCCAGATCTGAATCTGAACTGCTCATCTCCCATATTAATTTCCACTATTCTGCATATCTGTTCATCAGTCACCTGCTCCAAAACTTTCATGCAGTATCACAGGAGTTTGATGCCTCTGTATTGCCCACAGTTGTGGATGTCCGCTGTGTTCTTTTACACTGGAATAAGTATGCTTATTCTTCAGTCATCTGGAATATGTCTTTCTCTCCACACTGCTATCAGTACCTTCAGAGGCCATTTCTCCCATATCTCACCCAGCATCTTTATCATATCTGCTGTGACCTCATCTGACCCTGCTGCTTTCCCTGACTTCATTTTCTTTAGTGCTATTCCTACCTCTTCTAGGGTGGGCTGCTCTTCCTCTTTCATCATAGGCTGTGTCTGAGGCAGTACAGCTTCTGTGGGGTTATCATCATCCAGAAGTTGCTGGAAGTACTCTTTCCATCTGTGTTTGATATCCTGTGGACTGGTAAACAGGCTGTTGCTGGTATCCCTTCTGACTACTTTCTTTATCTTACTGTATTTGTCTTGCAACCTGATATAGTTTCATTGTGCCATCTATTGATTCACTTTCCAGAAGTTGGTACAGTGCCTCTGATGCCCTGTTTTTTGCTACTGCAACTCCTTTCTTAGCTTCTTTGTTAGCCAACCAGTATTCCTTCCTCGCCTGGTACATCTTTTCTATCTCCCACTTTTTCCTGCACTCCTTCTTTCTTTTAATGACTTCCTAGACTTCTGCATTCCACCACCAGCTTTCCTTAGGTTCCTTATTTCCATATGCAGCCTGATCACATATCTGTCCTGTAGTCCTCACATATGCTGTTTTGAGGAACTGCCATTCTTCTTCATCTCCAGCTATTTTCTCCTCTTCTTGGGTTGCTAGAGATCCTTGACCTCTTGAACTTCCAGGTCTTCAGCCTGGTCTCTACTGACCTTACAGCCTTCTCTGACCATTGCTTGCATCTGATTTTGGCCACCAGTAGTTTATGCTGTGGAGTGATTGTTTCACTGTGGATGACTTTGCAGTCATTGATTTTACCCCAGTGCCCTTTCCTTACTAGGAGGAAGTCTACCTGAGTTGCATGTTTGCAACTCTTGCATGTGATCTTGTGACCATCTTGATCTCTGAACCATGTGTTGGCTGCTATCAAACCACTTGCCAAACAAAAGTCTAGAATGGCATCTCCATCTTTATTCCTGTTGTCCCACCCAGTATAACCAGCAACCAGTAAAACTGAATATTTTAAAATTCCCAGTGGAGAGGAAATAGGAAGGGATGCACATCAGAGATGAGCACTCTGTTAGCATTACATGTAGTCAAGAAGTCAGCATTTTACCTAGGAATTATATCTCTGCTATCATTATAGTGGGGGCTATGTAGGAAAATGTTGACAGTGCTACTTGTGGTGAATGGGTGGTATATAATTTATGTTATACCAGATTCAGAGTAGCCTACCAGAGTTCATTTTATTGTAATGGAAGATTAAAGAACTAAAAAATAGTGACATGTGGGTGCAAGGACAATACTTGATTAATCCCTACAAGTTATAGGTTCATAGGTAAGTACTAGGCTATCTGCCCAAGGGCATTTATAAGCCTAGCCAGAATGTGTTAGTTTTCGCCACCCCCTTAGATTAGTTCCCTGTGCCTCTGTCCAGCAGAGCCAATAGTTCCCTGCGCCACTGTCGAGCAGAGCCACTGCAGTGATCCCTGGGGTAAATTTTCTGTTTCCCATCCACCCATCAAGGTTTCTCTTGAAGAGTGTTAGTGAGGGTGTCTGTTGGTATCTTAGCTTTTCTTACTCCAACTTCTTATGAATAATTTCCAAGTGCATGACATCATGATGTAAAAGTACTGAAACTTAAAGAGATATGATTCAGTTAGTTCAAGTTTCACTCTGCTGGTCAGTACCCCTCATAATACATTGGGGAAATAAATGTTTTTCATTAAGGTAAATAAAAAAAAATTGATTTGAAATTCAAGGTTTCTGTAGAAAGAAAAATGACTAGCAAGCATGTGATGCAAACACTGCAACATGAGTGGAACAAGCTCTTAAGCGCAAGTTAAACGCACTGGTCATCAGCATCCTTTTATAACCCTAAAACATAAACTGAAAAGCATTAGTACTAAATGTTAACTATATTTATTTCGTCCTCCTCCAAAATCCATGACCCCTAGCAATGTTTAAATCAAATTCTTCTTTGAAGCACAGACTGTAAGCTTAGCAAACTGATGTGGAATAGACTAATATTAATTCTGCAACACTACATAATAACCAGTAGCTATAGGTACAGGTTTTTAAATGTTTTCTTTAGCTGAAGTTGCCTTAAGCCTCTACCACTGAACCAGATTTGCATGGTAGTAACACTGGGCAGCTCCAAACTTGTGGTGACTTTTGAGATGGTAGTACACGTGGCGCATGATATGTGGCTTTGGGGTTTGAAATTCCAATGACAGCCCCTTACATGTAACCAGCATCATATACAGTATCTGAATCAGTACCTAACAATACTCTGACCAGGCATCATATCAACAAATATCTCCATTAGTGAATGGTTACAATCAGTTTATTTACAGATATTTTAAAGGTCTAGTAAAATGTGAACAACTCAAGGAAAAAATATTTCTCTATACAAAATAATAGCAGCTTTAATGCTTAACAGACTCATTGACCTACCACTATTGTTATACAATTTCTTATACAGTATGGAATATGGTGTCTGGTATATAAATAGTAAGTAGGTAAATATAATCAGAAAGTCAGTAACACATGCTCATCCAAAATATATACATTTTTCCACTGATAAAAATATTAGCATTGATGTTTTACAGATTAACTGCCCTTTTACAATATGTTCAAAGGGTTACAGACACTTATTAGGCTACTGACTTACGAAGATCTTAAGAAGCTTAGGTGTATATTTCCATGGAAGGCTTTACCCCTTATATTTTGCATACAAATAACCCAGAGATGAGCAGAACAGAGATAAGCTGAAGCACTGACTTGCTGCCTCGATCCAGGAAAGGCCTTTTGAAATTTTGAACATCTGTAGGAGACCCATATGTATACCCCCCCCCAGAGTTTAGGTAAATATTGTTTTCGGTTTAAAATGTATGAAGCATGTGGGGGGCTAAACCCCCCACACACACCCCTAACTATATATACTAACTCCAGGATTACACTACAATGGGGAAAAGGGCATAATCCTTTTAATTTCATTTTTCACTATTATGAGTTTCAGTCAAATAGGTTTTCAGTGTTTTGAACTTTCGGTGTTATGGTCTCGGTCAAATGAATTTCTATCAAATGAACTTTCGATCATATGAAGTAGATCCATATGTATATGTGTGTGTGTGTATATATATATATATATATATATATATATATATATATATATATATATATCTATGTGTGTGTGTGTGTGTGTATATATATATATATATATATATATATATATATATATATATATAGATATAGATAAATATAGATATATAGATAGATAGATAGATATATAGATATATATATTATGATTGAGCGGAATATTTTTATCAAATTCTTTAGCTAATCACAAAATATCAACAATTTTAATCTAAAACAAATGTAATCTAAATCATATTTAATTAAAATCATATTTCATCTAAAATTTCATATACAGCAAATGCTCTTGCAAAAGATTTTGTTTTACACTGGGGAATAGCCCATCTGTACAATTGGACCCCCTTTACTTAAATATACTAAGGCCATGGTTGTAAGCCAAGTGTAGAAGAGAAAACACTGCGTGTAGTGATCACTGCTAGCGCACAAACACAGACTTGTAGACATGCGGGTACAACATGTTGATGGGCATCAGCAATGTACAAATGGTGCACTAGACTAATTTGCTCTCAACTTCCTACTATCTTAATACCCTACATTTATTGCATTTTTATGCACTTTTTCAATATAAAAGGATATTTGCATTTCTTTGGTCCAGCTGCTGCTAGTGTGCTTCAAAATCACTTTTATTCTATTTGATTTTTTACATTTATATTCCCTTATTTAACTGACCTCTACTTCATTACTTTAATGCTTTTAAAAAACACTTAAAGTACTCTTTGGTGAAAAAATCCCCATCCCATCTAAGTGTTTTTAAACTGTTTGCATTCATATCACATTGCTGTAGAGTAACCTAGCCAGGGAATAAGTTGTTTTGTTGCTGCATTGCATGTCAGGGCTCCTTTTTGATGTGTTTTTACATTAAGATGACCCGATCATCCATCTTGCAGCAGATGATGTTTGCTTGGTTTCTATGAGTTGGGAAGCATTCCAGACAAGTTCAAGATATAGCCATTTACTGATCAGAGGACTAAGGGGTTGGATTTCAGTTTCTTTTCTGTTACTATAAATCAGGTATATTTGCAAGGATCTGCTCTCTGTGCAGCCATGGTTGATAGTGCCTCTACAGATGAAAATATGGACAGTAAAGTTTACCTATATAATTTGTACTAGGACAATTAACCAGTAACTTAGTGAAGTATTGCATAGTATTAAGCTTAGAGCAGCTAGCTTGCACATCTAAGAAAACCAATACCATATCTTAGAACTGTCTAACTCTAGTCCCTAACCCTAGACGGCACCCTAGATGACCTCTGTATAACCCAGTCACCAAACCATAATAGCCTACCTTAATACAGGCCAGGACCATGTGTTTATGCAATTTCAAAACATCTCTGTAGCCAGCTTGGTAGATAATGGGCAGCCTGAGACAATGTGCCAATTGCCCCATGTTCACAGACAACCTTTAAATTGTTAAAGAAACTAATACAGTATGTGAGAGATATACGCACACAGTTTTCTTGGAAGCAAAAATCTCACTTACAAACAAGATTGTCAAGAACACACACACTACTTCCACCACACAGTGTCCACTACACACACAGGCCATATTATACAGAGGCACTGAACTGCAATCTTCTTAAACCACAAAGAGCTCTTAAGCCTACAAACAGCTACTCCTATCCTCAACAATCTGTAAAGCATACAAGAAAAGAAGCATCACATACCACGCATACAGCTACACCCAATAGGCCTCACGAATAAAGCCCTTAAGGCAAGTAAACACTTTACCCAGGAATCTTGCTATGGAGGACTCCATTGTATGACACACAGATGCTCCACTCACTAGAATGGACAAAGAGAAGATAATGGTTGTTTATTTATCTGCAGCAAGGATCTGCCAGGTTACTCAACGTACCAATGTTACCAGTACAATTTTATCATAGTCCATGTAAATGTAAATAATCTAAAACTTACATCACTATACTATATGAAGAGACATATTATGGATCTCTCTGAAAATGTCTCAAACAGGAACGTATCTTGCATTGAGTAGCATTCTACCTTCACCAAGGATGATGCTACAGTACGGACAAAAATGATTAACTTTAACAATTGGCTTAGTTGCTGGTGTTATTCCAAGAGAGTTCAATATTTGTCTGTGGGAAGACATGGTTGACAAGACCATACTTCTTTGCCAAGGATGGTCTGCACCTGTCTCCCCTGAGCTTCTGGAGATTGGCTAAAACTTTATCTACCCCATTACAGTAGTTTTACATAATGCTAAACTGAAAAACTTACCAACTTAGCAAATAAAACCTAAAGGTGTTACTTCTCAGTGCTAGGAGCCTTAACACGAAGCTTCACATCCTACAAGCTCCCCTCATTCTGGAGAATATAGATATCTGTGCCATTACCAAGACATGATTTAAAGCTGCAGAAAGTATTCTGGCAGTGGAAGACTTCAGTGTCTTCCACACATTGAGACCATTACCTGCACAGGTGGAGGTGTCTCAATCTACATTAGCAACAAGTAGACTGCTAGGTTGGTTAAACAGAGTGATGCTCTGGAGTTCATCCAGGTGCAAATTACAACAGATAAAGTACTTTACCATAACATGACAAGCTGTAGATTAACTTCTATGCCAAAAGAATCCCATAACTCATACCTAGATCTACTAGAGGCACTCCTCATCCAACCAACTACCCTATTCATTGGTGATTTCAACTACCCCTCTATAGACGGAGAAACATGCACTGCCTCTAGCTTGCAGGCAAAATATTTCCTGGATTTTATTAACACAGATAACCTTGACCAGATAGTGCACAGTCTAACCAGGGGTTAGAACATTCTGGATATAATAATCAACAATATTGGAGAGCGCTGCCAAGAACTGTATTATAATACTTTTTGGGAAAAAGTCCACCTAAATTAATTACTCAATCAATAAGCCACCCCTAAGAGTAGACCCAATATCTAGGGATCTGGGACCATATACAGATAGTAATTTGGCCTTTGACCAACATGTAGCCCAGGCAGTAAGAAAATCATCCTATGCCACCCAAATAATAAGTAAGGGTGTGACTTCCAGGTCCAAGAAAGTTATAGTACCATTTCACTTGGCCCTATTTTTGGACCCATTATTGAGTACAATGCCCCTTCAAAGTGTAACTCACCAGGAATATGCAACAGCTGGAATGCCCATAGAAGTTCCTCACCAAGAGAATCCAGGGTATTAACATATTGTCCTATACAGATAACCTTAAAGACCTAGCTGTATACTCAAGTCTCCTACACGTTAAAGAGGGACAGAATACGCCTGGCATATAAGATTCAGTCTTGATGGACTTTCTGCACATCTTTAAACTTTGTTGCAACATAAATAGAAAATGCTGGTGAGACAGATATGTCTCTCAAAGGTTGCCCAGTTTCTGGAATAGGCTCCCCATCCATGTGAAACAGAGTCTATCCTTAACCCTATTCAAATGTAACTTTGATAATTGGATGTGAAATTAAAAATACAACCCCATTCTGGCCCCCATGTTTCCTACAGACAGAGGCCAATGATAAATATTCCCTACCTAAAATACCCCACACACTAAACCTTTAGCAACTTTCTAGCATACCCCTCCAAATAGACCCCTGTGTTACATGGGGGTACAATTGCATTAGGTTGTGTGTATAGGCTTATAAAAGCCCTGGTGGTCATTACCCTAGTGTATACCTATGAATATATATCAGCCTATAAACCTAAAACACACTGGTAGTAAAGCTCTATAGCATACAGCATTTCTCATCAGATATAATAAGATTAAATGTCTTTGAAATTGTCTGCTTTAGATCAAATTTCTAGATATTTTCTGAATATTCGATGAAATGTACTGGACACACACACACACACACACACACACACACACACACACACACACACACACACACACATATATATAGGTTCATAGGTTCATAGGTTCATAGGTAGGTACTAGGCTATCGGCCCAAGGGTCTACGTAAGCCTAGCCAACAAGGTTCCCTGGCTTTCAACACCCAAAAAGTTATTTTCCTGTGCCACTGTTGAGCAGAGACACAGAAGTGATCCCGGGGGTGTATTTCCTATTTCTCATCCACTCATCAAGATTTTTCTTGAAGAGTGCTAATGAAGAACTTTGCTTGACATAGATGGGTAGCCTGTTCCAGAATATGGGAAGTCTCTGGGACAGGAGTCTATCCCTCCAGCATGTCCTGTTTATTGTGGTGATAAGGTTTAGGTCCTTACAGAGTGTAGCTCGGAGGGATTGGGATTTCTTTAGGTGTAGCATGTCCAACAGCTCTGGGTTTGACATAGCTTTATATGTTAGGCAGAGATCACCTCAGAGTAGGCAATATGCTATGGAGTAAAGCTGGAGGTTTTTGAGGGGGTCAGTGTAGGGCATTTGTTTGAGGCCAGTAATCCTCTTTGTGAGGTACTCCTGTGGCCTTTCCAGCTGCTGCAGATGTCTTGTGAGTTACATTCCAAAAGGGGCATTGTACTCTATAATGGGTCTAATGAGTGTCGAGTAGAGGGGAACAATGACCTCTTTTTTCCTGGATGAGAACCCTTTCATGATGATGTGCCATGTAGAAGGACTTCCTGACTACTGTGGTGTGTGACTATCAAAGGAGAGACTACTGTCCACCTGGGTTCCAAGGTCTCTTATCACACATTTGTTGATAAGTAGATTGCTGCCTATGTGGTAGTTCATGGGTACAGAGTTTTTACCAAAGGGGATGACACTGCACCTTTTGACATTGAGCTTGAGGCCATGGCTCTGACACCAGGCATCTGTCTCAGCGAGGCCCTTCTGTAGGATGTCCACATCATTTGGGGACTTGACTATGGCTCCCAGTTTGCAGTCATCTTTGAACATCATTAGCCTGAGGCCTTCTGTGTTAGCCTGTACTTCAGAGAAGTAGATACCAAACAGGAGAGGTACCACGACAGAATCCTGTGGTACTCCACTTGTCACTGCTTTGAGGTCAGATTTGGAGTCTGCAACTTTTACAGTGTGGGTTCTGTCAGTGAGCCAGTTGGCAACCCATCTTATGACATAGGGATTTATACCTAGTTTAGTGAGTTTAGCTATAATTCCAGAATGGGGGATGGTGTCAAAAGCCTTGGCGAGGTCAAGATAGGATGTGTGAACCACCTTATCCTCATCTACAGCTTTGGTGACTGCCTCAAAGAAGTCAATCAGGTTCAGGAGGCATGATCTGCCTTTCACAAACCTGAACTGGATGGAATCCAGAGTTTGGAGGTTACCAATGTCTTTGTTTATGAGTGCCATGATGATCCAGTCCATGGCCTTACAGACCAGGCTTATCAGGCTAATAGGTCGATAGTTCCTGGGATCAGTGGTGGCTCCCCTTTGTGGAGTGGGATAACTGTTGCTGTGCACCATTCAGTGGTCACAAAGTCTAATGCGAGGCTATTATTCAACATGGTGCTTAAGTGGGGAGCCAGTTCATTCTGAAATTCATTTAAAACACAGCCTGGGATGTTGTCTGGTCCCATGGATGCTGTGTTTTTGGCTTTAGAGAGTGCAGCTTTTACCTGCATAGTTGTTATTACAGGGACTCTGCCATGTTCCTGTACAGATATGGGCCCTTTAAGGGGTGAGGGGGGGTAAAGTTAACACGGAACTTATCTGCCAAGATGTTGGCAATATCAGTTGGTTCTGTAATTTTCATGCCGTGGTGCTGTATCTCAGAGCAGATCTGGGTGTTGCCATTGAGATTCTTGACATAGCTATAGAATCCTTTGTGGTTGTCCTTAGAATTAGTGGTGATTTTGTTTTCATAGCTAGCTTTGGAGGATCTTATAAGCGATCTCATCTTCTTACTGAGGCTGACCAGGGAGCTTCTCCACTCATGGAATTTTGCTCTCTTGCAACAGTTTCTTCCTTCTGTTGTACAGTTTGTTTATGGCAGGGGACAACCAGATTGGCTTCCTTTTTTTGGAGGATAGTGTCTTGGTTCTGTTTGGGATAGCACAATCCATGCACTTGTGTAAGTGGTTATAGAGTGCATTTGTGTAGGGTTCAGCAGTTGTAACTGTATTGTCCATCTGTATGGGTGTCATGAAGTTCACCACTTCTGTCTTAAGAAGCATGAAGCTAGCTTTGGAGAAATTTTTTACTGTGGTTTCCTTAATGGGGGGTGGGGGATGGATGTGGATATCAGGGGTGATTAGCTTATGGTCGGATCGGACCAACGAGGAGTTGATTTCAGGTGTGGAACACCTGTCACTCATGTTGGTAATGACTAGGTCTAGGATATTGTTGCCCCTGGTGGGAGTGTGGATAAGTTGATCCAGGGCATTGGAGTTTATGAATTCCAGAAAGCGTTGAGCTAAGGAGTTGGTACATGAGTAGTTTTCCTAGTTAATGGTGGGGTAGTTGAAGGCGACCATTATTAGGGTGTTTGCTTGAACCCTAATATTTTCCAGTATATCAAGAAAAGAGGAGTGGGAATCCTGGGGCATGGTGGGGGGTCTATAGCAAGCTACACTTTGGATTGCAGTTTTGCCCAAAGTTAGTTGCACTTGGATAACCTTGGATGCATTATGCTGAGCAACTAGCCTGGCGGTATGGATATCCTTAATGAATATGGACACACCCCCACTTTTGGTGTTTCAGTCCAGGTTACATGGCCAAAAGGTGTGGTATGAGTTATAGCCCGGTAGTGCAGGGGTGCTCTCTGGAGCCTTGAACCAGGTCTCTGTCACTGCACAGGTATCGATATTCTCCATTTTAAGGAGTGCCTCGAGTGAGTGCATTTTGAGATTTAGACTGCTAGCATTGAGTAGCATTACCCTCAGTTTTTGCTTGCCTGTTCCTGTTATGGTGGTGAATTTTTTATTTGATCCTTGCCTAAAAAAGGCACTATAGTGGCAGCAACAGCCTTAGCCAGTATCCGGAATCCCAGGGGCGACAGGTGCAGGCCATCTGTGCCAAAGCATCGTGGCCTGTCGACCATGTCATCCCAAGTAGACAGATACTGGATCCCCTTAGAATGACACCAGAAGCTTAGCCAATTGTTGAAGTCAATCATTTTGTTCCTGTACTGCGGTATCATTCTGGGCGATGGCAGAATGCTACTCAGGGCTAGGGTCATACCTGCCTGGGCTACAAGATTGGAGAGCTCTTCCATGTCTCTTTTCATGTAGTCCAGGGAGGTACATCTCAGGTCATTCACACCAATATGGACAATGACAGAGTCATATTTGTACTTGTTGTGGAGTGACCTGAGTGCGTGGGTTATGTAGCGGATCCTGACACCCGACAGGCAGCTGACAGTAACCTTCTCCTCTTTTAGCCTGGTGAGTGGGACATCAGTGTGCCTGACTATAGAGTCACCTATGACTAGTGTGTTGGGTACGTTATTTTGCCTTACTGGCTGTGGTTGAGTGGCACACTGAGTCTGTGGGCTATGTGTCATTTGCGTTGTGTGGGGGGATGGAGGTTGCTTGTGTTTCTGCTTTGGAGGTCTCTGTTGCTTAGACAGATTATTATTGAGAGCATCCACAAATGTTTTTCTGTTACTATGTGCGGATTGTGGTGGTGTAGATTTAGTGAGACTATGTGATGAGTGTGGTGTGGTGCAAATGTTTGCCTTTTCCTCATGACTGTCAAGTTCAGTCTTGCTTGGAGAGAGCTTTACCTCCAGTTTGGCTAGATAAGTGCATTTCTCACAAGTTGTAGTGTTGGGTGGTAGGAGGAGAGGGTTGTCTGTGTACATGAGGCAATTTCTACATTGCCTCAAGATGCGCAGATTCATCAGATAGACAGGAGATAACAATGGGAGCTGACCCTTGGACATGCCTGAATAAAAAACTATTTTCCTCTAGATAAGAGAGGAAAGTGAGTACAAGAACTGTTTTTCTCTAAACAAGTGAGAAAAGTAAGTACCAAAAACTGTTTTCTTCTAGGTAATGAGGAAGGTTGAGTTCTATAGTAATTAGTAGCTTATTTAGTGCTTACAAGTTCTGAACAAGTGCTGAGCATGAATAAGCAAATTTGAGTGCTAAAACTAAGAATCTGTATCTGTACTAGATGAATTACAGGGCAGAAACAAGTGCAAATGCAGGTTTTCAAATCAGAAAGTTGAGAGAGATGTAAGAGATTTCCCAAATGGCCAATAACTACAATTTCTGGGCCAGAACCACTCCTTATGCGGTAGACAGGTTACCTAGTGCTTACCACTTCCACTGATAAGCTAGAAGGCTTCCCTCCAACACAGAAAGGCTTGGGGGGGCTCAGAAGCTTACATACAGTCCTGGATACAGCAAATCTACAAGTGGAACACTAGTTACAGGAAAGGTAGGAAACAGGCTTACAGTTTTTTTTTTACATATATATGTCTATATAGTGTGTGTGTGTGTGTGTGTGTGTGTGTGTGTGTGATATATATATATATATATATATATATATATATATATATATATAGAGTGTGTGTCTATATATATATATATATATATATATATATATATATATGTATGTATGTATAATGTGTGTGTATTATACATATGGGATATCTTAATAAGGCTGACAGTCTTGAAAATTGACATTTATTTTATCAACATACTTTAGTTGACAAACCAGACGGTTGACAGATGTGTAAGATCGCCCAATCCCAAGGGTTGGAGAATATCCACTTACCAGAGGGTGGGGTGCATGTGCGTAGTGGCATGGTCCAAGATTATGCCTTAGAACATATGCAGGCATTTGTCAATTTTATTAGTTTTTAATTCCTTAATGTCAATGTTAAGCAAGCTGACATTTGGGTATTTTGTTATTTATAAGTAGACTCACACATACATATATGGGGTCTATATTAGCAAATCGAAGGAATGGAAATGCGAATACCATTTCATTGACACATATGTTCTGAACTCACAGGAAAGTGAATGGCCAAATCACAGATTTTTTTCCTAGGGAAAAAATCTGTTGGCCGCCGCTGTGAATTTGTCCTTTTCCCCACTGTAGTGTGATCTTGGAGTTAGCATATTTAGCTACGGTGGGTGTGAGGGGCACAGACCCTCACATTGGGGGATGTGGGGAGGTGTGAGGCTCCCCACTTCATAATGTTTGTACTGGTGGATCACATGTAGTTGGCCTTCCGATTTTGTTCCCTTGATAAAAATCGGTGATCTGGCCATTTGGTTAACTGTGAGTTCGACACATATGTGTCGATGAAACGGTATTCGGGTTTCAGTTCCTTCGATTGCTAATATAGACCCATTATATGTGCATGTGTGTATAAACATATATATATATATATATATATATATATATATATCTATATATATATATATATATATATATATGTATATAATATATATATATATATAATACACACATATATATATATATATATATATATATATATATATATATATATATATATTTATATATATATATATATATATATGTGTGTATATACCTATATATGTATATATATATATATATATATGTGTGTGTGTGTGTGTGTGTGTGTGTGTGTGTGTGTGCATGTGTGTGTGTGTGTGTGTGTGTGTGTGTGTGTGTGTGTGTGTGTGTGTGTGTGTGTGTGTGTGTGTGTGTGTATCAATGTCATTCACTGACTTGGAATTTTAGTTGATTGTTCCATTCACTGAAATGTTAAAATTTTCCATTGAATGCTTGTGGGTAAGGTAAGTGTTGGTTTGGGAGAGTAATGCTGAAAGCTTTAAATATTCAGAAATTTTTGCATTGGGGTAGGGGCATTTGTGAATAATTAGGAGGGTTAGGGTAGGGTTTAATGTAGCTGCAGTGGTGGTGCTGCGGTAGCGTTGTCGCCTCACAGTAAGACGTTGTCCTGTTCGATTCTCAGCTAAAGCATCTTCTATGTGGAGACATACGTGAAGGGGCGTACCTTCATTGAAGTTTGTGCGTCAGGCCTGGCAAGTCGGTACGTAAAACTCTACTGCCAATCATTAGCGGACTGGAGTTCCGCTGTGGCGACCCCTAACTGGGAAAAGCTGAACGATACACACACATACACAGGGTAGGGTTTAATGTGGGCGTAGTTTTATTGTGGTATGTATGTGTTTTGATGTGCATTTGTGTGTGTCTCCAAGCTGCCTACTTTAGTATCAGTGTTACAGAAAGGCTTTTTGTAGGTAAAGTGCATTATTAGGGACAGGAGTAGGGGCAGGGTTAAAGTTAAGGTTAGGGTTTGCAGGTATTAATAAGGTGGTCAGGGGAGTGACATCTACTAACCTTAACACTAACCCTTCATTAGTGGGAAGAAACAGCCAAGGAATTGTTATGGCTAGGCTTGTATAGGCCCTAGTGCCGATAGCCTAGTACCAACCTATGAACCCATGCAACTTACCTTTAAAAAAGCCTTTCAATACCGGGTATACTATTCAAACAAATTTGGGCTGAATGTGCCCTAGATTTTTTGTGCTCCAGAAACATGTGTGCCTTTTTGCAGTCAGTTTTTACTTTACTGTTTTATGATTTTTTGACATGTCACTTAGGGCAGAGAAGAATACTATATGCTGTAAAGCCATAGCATCCAATAATCCAACCTGTACTCATCTCTCTCTTGCTTTCTCTCCGTCTTTCTCTCTTCCTATACACCAACAACTTTTTTTTATTCATGTATTGAATTTTCTTCAGTTACTTAAATGTAAGTAGTGCAAAAGAATGCAAAAAAATATATAATAAAGAGTTGATTGAAAAAGCACTTGAAACAAGAAATTAATTGGTTCATGTTTGGGGTTAGTTGAAGCATTTCAAACAAGGTTTTAAATGTTAATGAAATTGCTGTGATAAGGTAAGGTTTATCTTTTATTCAAACAGTCTGTGTTTCCCAGTATGATATGATTGCTGATTGCAGGAGTTTTTCCAGGTTTACATTTCACATTTTAAATATTAATGTCATCAAACAGTATATGACACTGATCTTAATGACAGTAAGGAATGCTTTGGATTCAATAAGTCGGTTGTGGGGTTGTTTGATCAATAGGTGATTTAGAATTTTGATAATAACCAAAGTAATCTCTTTTGAAGAACATCTGACAATTTACCTAAAAACAAGAGGGGAACAGATATCTTGGTAAATCGTAAACCAGATCATGACATTGTCATTTGGTAAACTGATAAGGTGATAGTTTGGGCCTATGGTGATTATGTGCAAGAAGCTTATTCACAGGTATAAAAAATTATAATTTTGAAAGAAGACTAACAAAAATTGAGTGATTAGTTTTTCCTTAAAAGAGAAAATTATGGTAAATGGCATAGCTCAGTAACATTTGTATTTATTCCAACAACACCACAAATGAAGAAACGAATGAAGAAAAAAAAAACACTGACTGATGATCCAACACTGTAGTTTATTAAAAAGCACACTCTGACTTCTCGGCTATAACAAGCCTTCAATGAACATTTATACAATACAACCTGCCTAAATACACCCTTCAATTAAACAATTACATTTAAACAATATTAAGGGTATTATTTTAGAAAAAAATAATACATATAATGATGAACATGACTTGAAAAATCAATTGCTGGTAAAGGAGTCAACATATATTTTAAAATTTGACACTTTAATTCCTAATGGGTTAACAGTGAAATTAATTGGAGATATCTTATCTAATTTGATTAATTGATTGTTTTATTGTATTGTTTAAATGTAATTGTTTAATTGAAGGGTGTATTTATTACCTAAAATATATAAACCAAAACACCTCTCTGTTAGTCATTGAATAATATCAGGTAGAGATTTTTTTTAATGCAACTCTTATCTGAATTCTTAGAAACTTGTTTATAATCCTTAATTTCTTTGGTTACATCACAGGCTAATCACAAAACTGAGTTTTTAAAAAAAAGATAACTTATACATTGGTAATGACTCCTACATTGTTTTACTATATATAAGTACTCCACACACTCACAAACTACAGGTGATCTGGTAATATTCATTTATATCATTGTTATATATTGTAGACCTTTCTTTATTTTCATTCGAATGTTTGAATCCGATACTGACTAAAATATTTTTATATTAATGTGGAATGATTCTAGAAAAAATGCAGCATAGCTGTAGGGGGCTACTTTCTCCCCCCTATATGATTATTTATTTATGCGATATTTGGAGAATGTTTGCATCTATAATAACAGGAACAATATTTCCCCTTTGCCAGATGGAGATTTGCAGACATTATTTAGATTATTTCTGGCTGTCGTACAAAGGGATACCATTTAATTTGACAGTTTTATCCATATGAATTCTAGTATCTTGGAAATTCATTTCACTTATGACTTATGTGCAAGTAATCGATTGAATGCAACAATCATTAAATTATTAGATGGTATAGTACATGTTTCTAGTTTTCATTACCCCTCGCTCCCAGGTTGAGATGATTTTTGGCATGATACAGATAATTTAAGACTATGATTCTAGAACTGAAGCTATATAACCAAATTAATTAGGATGGCTTATAATAAATCCAATGGAACTTTTATATCTGAGATGTACAGTATCACTGACATATTGGAAAAAAGCTAGAAAAAGCTCAACCAATAAGATTTGTTAACACAGTTCAAATAATTACAAAATTAAACAGATTGTATCCACATGCTTGCATCTTTTGAAAATGATAAATTGTTTTCTATTGCCATTCTCAACAGTGTGCTTTTTTGTAAATATTTATTAAAGTTTTATATGCTAAAACAAAAATATTAACATGCAAACCAATAACTATTTACATAAGTGTTTATAACATTTTAACATTGTAACATTGTAACATTTTAACATAACATTATAACAGTGGTGCAGCGATTAACGTTGCCACCTCACAGCAAGAGGTTCTCCGGTTCGATTCTCAGCTGGGGTGCCTTCTGTGTGGAGTTTGCATGTTCTCCCTGTGTTCGCGTGGGTTTCCTCCGGGTACTCCCACATTCCAAAGACATGCATCTGGAGCGTTTCTCCCCGGGCCTCCGCTGAAAACAGGCTCTGTGGAACCTAGTCGGACATTCCCGGTCAACAAATGTTAAATAAAATAAATAAAAAAATAAATTTTTATAGTTTACATTTCTAACTTTTGATGACCAGGGAATGACATAGACATTATTGAACAAAGATTAATATTTAACAAGTAGTTCATTTTCATCAGGTTACTGTGCTTGTTTTCATCTTAATAGTCAAAATGTATTTTTGGCATACAGCAGTATTAATATATATATATATATATATATATATATATATATATATATATATATATATATATATATATATATATATATATATATATATATATATATAAATTCTGTAAACTTAATTTCTTTGTAATTATTTTCCTAGCTATTGTTAGTAAAATCCTGGGGTGTGGAACTTATGATCGGGTATACATATAAGAACTGTAGTACTGATCAATACTAAAACTTTACTTACTATGAATTTATCAAACCACAATGCCTGCAGGAAACATTGATTTTTCTTGCTTCCAAAAATGAAGTATTTTGCAGCCATGTATCATATGATGCCAATCTGTTTTTATTAAATATTAATACCTCCAATAATCTATACCTTCTTTTTTTGCATATTATTTCAAATGTATGTGGGGTAATTAATGTACTGTATAGAAATTTCCAGGAGAATAATTTCCAAAATAAATAAGATGTACTTTTATTTGATTATATTAAAATAATGGTTTACCAATTGTTTTTAAAGTTGAACTACCTATTTATAAAGCATACCCCAGTAGTTATCTCTGATATGGAATCTATATTTTTTATTATGTTATATATGTTAGCTAAGTAAGGTATCCCAAGTTCACCATCTGTTTTGAAATTATTAACAAAAACAGGAATAAGTGGATATTTATTTTTAACTTTATCTGACATCGTCAACTTTAGGTATTATGAACTGTCTTGAGGTCAGTATTAAAAGGACATTTCCATAGTCAAATCATATTTCCTAATAAATAATCAGTGTTAAGGGCTTTAATCTCTTCTAAAATTTGATTTCAAAAAAATCAAATCTCTATTTTTTTTAGGTATAACATTTTTGGAAGTTGAACTAATTATACATTGTTGCGTAAAAGCTATAGGAAATAATGTGAAACACCACGCTTTTATTGCTTCTAGTTGTATGTAAAATCATAAATGTTTTAGTATACTGTTTACATAAGTTGGATCTGTTGGATTATAGTTGTTTTAAATAGATATTTTTAGTAAGCAATTTATATTATTATTATTATTATTATTATTATTATTATTATTATTATTCAAAATTGGTATATATTGTATAGCAATATTTATTTATCTGACCAAATAAGTTCATATTTTTTAATTAGCCAATTTAAACTGAACCATAAAGCTAATGTTTTAATAACCAAAGCTATTGCATATTTTTATGTCAGGGAAGTTTATTCCAAGATCCTTCCAATCTTTTACATGTTGTCCATGAGCTATTCTAGGTTTATTGGGCTACCAAAAAAACTTCAAACTATATAATTGAATATTTAAAGAGAATTAAAGAGATTGACTGCAATATGTATAGCATTTTAGGTAAAAACAAATGATTAATATCTGGCTATAGTCCATAGAAAAGAATGTATTCCATTTATTTATTGATGTTTTAATCAACTAAAATATTCTTATAGTTTATTGTCACTATTTCTTTACAACTGTAACCTCAAAGTATTTAATTTTGTTTATTTTTCCATTTAAATTCACTGCCCATAAAATAATTCCATCCCATGTTAATTAATAAGGTATTCGTCTTATTCTGATTAGACTTTAAACCTGAAATTAATTCAAAATATTTTGATGATTGTTTTATTTATATTTATCAATGGAGAATCAATTTTACCTATGTTTAACAATATATCATTAGCAAATAGCTAAATTTTAGCACTATATTGATCATTTATTTAAAAACCTACTACGTCATTATTACATTTTAATTGTTTAATTTTATTGTTCGCTGATTCTAGTGAGATAACAGTTGGGAATTATGTAATAAAAATACCTGGGGTATTTAGTTGTAAATCTAAAAATGTAGTGTATCTGATAGTATGTGTAGATTGTAAATCATTCTATATGAGAAGAACTACCCATGAGCTTAATAGAAGAATTTATGAACATAAATATGCAGTTCAAATAGGGGATGTTAGAAATGCACTAAGTAAACACTACAAAGTCAAGAATTGCAAGAGTGACTTCAATTTTTTAGTATTGGAAGCATTAGTTAACACTAATCATTTAATAAATGTTGAGGAAGCGCTGGGTTGGTTAGAATATTATTGGCTGGTAAGACTGAATGCCTGTTTTCCTCCAGGCTTAAATAATAGAGAGGATTGTATGTATTTAAAAAGGAAAGGATTTAAACATTAATATATGTGTATTTTAAAGTAATGTGATTTTGAAGTCATGTGATGATTGTTTAACCTAAGCATGTGATATAAAATTTAGTTTAAAAGTGGTGTATTTTGTTAATGGTCTCAGTCTGATAAAAGCCCTTACTGGAGGTTCTGTGCATTACATTTGTCATTTCTCTAATCAGTTTTTGTGACTTTTATTTTATTTTGCAAGTTTAGTTTGTTGTTTTTCTTTCACTGCTTTGTCGAGAGTTATTCAGTTGAGTTGCAGCCTGAACCTGTATGGAGAATCATACAACCTTTGACACCAGTTTTACAGCATTACCAGTTTGGGTTTATATTAAATGACTCATCCACGAGTGGGTTTATTACCAACAATGAAGGGAATGTAAGCTCTAATGTTTTTAGGCTTAGTGAACAAACGGTAAGCCAAATATCACGTGATGAAGTCCTAAAAGTATGTTCAGCCCCACCAGTTAATCCTTTTGGATATAGTTGTAAGCAGCAATTGCCTACTACTTCCAGCTTGAGTCATTCTGAACTGTTTGTTAATTTGGAAAAAGATCTTACTAAGTTAAAGCATCTATAATGGGACAATATTTTTTTCAAAAATAGTATTAAAGCACAGAGTCCCTAAGAGGCTGAGAATCCTCAAACTGCCTATAGGAAATTACTTACCTAAAGACTGGTGGACAAATGGTTAGATGTCAACCAAAAAGTGGGGTTGCAGTACATGGAAGTACTGCTAAGTTACAACAATGCATTAATAGCTGAACTAACTGAAAGTGTGCAAATCAATTATGCTAAATTAAAAGAAATTACTTTTGTTGAAAATTTTAATAGCAAAATATGTTCTATTCAAGACAATTTAATCAAATTGAATGAAGTCTTGAGTAAAATAAAGATGAAGATGTTCAAAAGGGACAGGATTGATTATGCAGGGGGAGTGGCCTCAGCATATGGATTACATCTTGAAAGAGAGGTTCCTAGAAACGTAATGAGCACAAACATTAGTATAGCTGAAACTGAAGAAAACACCTTAAGGAAATATGAGCATTTGCACCAAAAAGAGAAAAAACAAACTATGCTGCATGAAAATGTGAATAGTAGCAGTACCAGACCCGTGGTTCTTACTATGGGAGTGTCCAAGCAGTCCAGCAATGTGATGGCAGCTGTGGGTTCCCAGTCAGGAGATTTGGCAGCTGCGAGTGTCCAGCCTAAATGAGAGCAGCAATCAGTTAATCAGCACACTGTTGATGTATACCAGATAGTTAACAGTGGAGATAGAACATGGGCCCAAGTTACTGCTAATATGGGGGGGGGGTGGTCCCTCTAGTAACAATGGGCCCTCAAAAAATGGCTTTGTGAAAAAAAGCCAAGAAAGAAGGAACTGGAGAAAAGGAAGACGAGTGACAGGTTTTTAGTTTTAACCAAAGGATGGAACTTTGCTCCTGCCCAAAAAGCCAACAAATTGCAAACTAGTAATGGACTTAGAGATTATGTAAGATGTTTGAAGTTTGATCTAATGTTTGAAAAGCAAGAAAAAGGAAATGTACATTTTTATAAACCCGGCTCTTTTAATCCCCCTTTAAGTAAAGAGCTTGAAATGTTTCTTAATATTTGTGAAACACAAATTATTGACATTTTGGATAATAAGCCTGAATTTAAATATTATAATATTTCAGTAAATGAAAAAAGATGTTTTGATAAGCTAATAAATATGGAAGACATTCTTTTTTTGAAAGCAGATAAAGGGGGTGCACATGTAGCACTGGACATGGTAGATTATGAGAAGAAAATGGGAGAGATTCTGTATGATTAAGGAAGTAAAAGGAGGGTATTCATTTATTGACTCCTGTTTAGAAGAATGGTTCTATACAGGGAGAATAGATGAAAGAGCTAGGAAAAACGTGTCTATTACAAATCCTAAAATAAGCCAGATCTTTGGGATACCAAAGATCCACAAAGACATTAATGAGCCCCCTTTACAACCCATAGTGTCTAGTGCTAATAGTAAGACAGAAGGATTATTTGTTTTTGTAGACAAACATTTACAAAAAGTCGTTCCTACCAATCAGACTTATGTCAGAGACAGCTTTGACTTTTTGAATAAGACAGAGCAAATAGTGCATGAGAATGATATACTGGTAACATTAGACATTAAGTCTTTGTACACTATGATATCTAATGATGAAGGGATGGAAACAGTGAGAAGGGAATTATTAAGAACAAAGATTTATTTCCCCTAATACTGTTGGGTTATTTCTGGAGATGATTTATATTGTATTGAATTACAACCTTCTTTCCTTTTATGAAGACATATTCGTACAAACAAACGGCGTGGCGATGGGTGCAGCTTTGGCACCCAGCTATGCAAATGTCTTTATGCATGGATGGGAAGTAGCTAGTGTGCTAGAAAGCAATTACAAAATAATCACATTATTAAAATGTTTAGATTTATTGATGATGTCTTTTTGGTATGGAGAGGAAACAGAGAAAAATTGGAAAAGTTTATTATTTAAACAATATGTGTTCTTATTTGAAATTTACCCATCAGTTTGATTTCAATGAAAGCAACTTTTTGGATGTGACTGTTTATAAAGAGAATAACAAGTTATTAACTAAGGTCTACAAATAAGAAATACAGAATAATATGTATCTACATTATACAAGTATGCATCTGAAACAAAGATGAATGTTGTAAAAGGACAGCTTACAAGGATTAGCAATTTAACAAAGAATGATAATGACTTTTTAGAAGACGCAGACTATTTTTGTAAGAAAATAATATATGGGTCTATACTATAACATCGAAGTCTTACAACTTTGAAAGTTATAATATCGAGCCCAGTAGAGCAAACACTGGAAATAGCGAAGCTGCTGAACACTGAATACTTTCCTAGGGAAAGAATTCGGTGGGCCATTTCTGCAGCTTTGCTATTTCCTCAACTGTGCAGCAAAGGTTACAGACTGGGCTAAGGTAAGTGTGCAAACGAAGGTGAGTGTGCGATTTGGTGTGGGTTAGGTGAGTTAGGGTTAGGGAGTGGGTCAGGTAAGTGTGCGATTGTGTGGACGTGAGGGTTAGGGTGGGGTAGGTGAGTTAGGGTTAGGGAGCGGGTAAGATGAGTGTGCGATAGTGATGGACCTTAGGGTTAGGGTTGGGTTAAGGTAAGTGGATAGCTAGTGGTGTATGTATGGTTTAGTGGAGGGTTTTGTGAAGTGTGTGTGTGTGGATTATTTATTTTGGTGTGCTTGTGTTGTGTGTATGTTTGTCAGAACAGCACATTTTTTTCCCTAGGAAAAAAAATCGCTATTCTGACTGTTCGGTTTTCTGGTGTTTCACTCTACTGGGTTTGATATTATAACATTCAAAGTTGTAAGACTTCAATGTTATAATATAGACCCATAATATATAGGGGTACCCAGAATCAGAAGTTAGAAAGTTTTTACAAGAAAATATGAAAAGAGGGAAGGTAAAATAGAAAGAGACTGTACAACTAGACCACCTTACAACCATAAAGCTGTTATGGCAGTACACAATAGTGTGGATTCTAATGCCATAATAAGCAGAAATTGGGGATTATTTAGCTCTAATAGTGAAAGAAGTAATAAAATAGGAGGGGGACCAAGGTTTACGCAGAAGTGAGCCAAATGTTATAAGAATTTTTTAAGGCAAATTAAATAAACCTAAACAAGCTGCACGTAGACATGTGATGATAAAATGCTACAGTTGTAATATGTGCAACTATTTGTTCACTGATTCCTGTGAGATAACAGTAGGGAATAATGTAGTAAAGATACCTGGGGTATTTAGTTGTAAATCTAAAAATGTAGTGTATCTGATAGTATGTGTAGATTGTAAATCATTGTATGTGAAAAGAACTACCTGTGAGCTAAATAGAATAATTTATGAACATAAATATGCAGTTCAAATAGGGGATGATAGAAATGCACTAAGTAAACACTACAAAGTCAAGAATTGCAAGATTGACTTTAAATGTTTAGTATTGGAAGCATTAGTTAACACTAATCATTTAATAAATGTTGAGGAAGAGTTGGGTTGGTTAGAATATTGTTGGCAGGTAAGAGTGAACACCTGTTTTCCTCCAGGTTAAAATAATAGACAAGATTTTATTATGTATTTAAAAAGGAAAGGGTTGAAACCTTAGTATATATATTTTTTAAAGTCATGTGATTTTAAAGTCATGTGATGATTTTTTTAACCTAAGCATGTGATGTAAACTTTAGTTTAAAAGTGGTGTAGTTTGTTAATGGCCTCAGTCTGAAGAAGTCTCTGTTGCCAAATTGAAGTGACGAAAGCACTTACTGGAGGTTCTGTGTATTAAAGTTGTCATTTCTCTTATCAGTTTTTGCGACTTTTATTTTATTTTACTAGTTTAGTTACTTGTTTTCTTTTGCTGCTTTGTTGTGAGCTATTTTATGTAACTGGCTAGATACACAGTAGTCAAAGCAAATAATAAAGTAAATAAGGAACAGTTTTGTCCCATGTCCTTGCATATCTGTATTGACTATGAAATAAAAAAACCTACATTAACATATAAAATTGAAATTATCCCAAGGATTCAGGAATAACCTGATTGTTCACATAAAGAGTAAGCAAAATTGAGCTCTTATTGAAAAGAGTAGTTTATTTTTTATTAAGAACACAATAATATATACACAAGAAAAAAAAAACAACAAAAAACAATCAAGAAAGTTACATGTGAAAATGCTAAAAGGAAATGCCAAAATACAACTAAATAGTTTTGCAAATCACATACATTACTGTATCCTTTCTGCCATAACAATTTATTGAATTTTCCTATAATTAAGGAACAGTTCCACAAATTATTATGCAATAATTGCTTACACAGAGCATTTAAAATATGCCATTCACACTGGAAAGAACTTTATATGAATAATATCAGAAGAGAAATTATGATAAATGTCTACATAATATCATATGAATAGTAAATGGGAGAAAACATATTGCACTGACAAGAAAAACCTTCCAAAAATCAAGAATTCTAAAACACTTGAGAAACACATGTTCAATAGTTTCTTCCACATTATACAAGACATATGACAATTACTCTTTCACCTTATATATATTTCATCTGCCTTTTATCAGAAAGTTTTTCTAATTATAAAAGCCATAAAAATATTGAACCTTGGGAACATTTTTAAAACCATCTCTCTTCAACTTAATGCTACACAAGTAGGGAGAGGGGATATTCAGCCAAGGTTTACCATAACAAATTTGAGCCAGAACTTGGATATACCATAACTTCATGTGTGTAGAATCTTTAATACTACAAAATTTCCAACATAAATTTTCTCCATATATTCCCACAAAATAGAAAGCGATACACATTGTCATTTAAAATTAAATACATATTCCAAAACATCTCTATACTTTTCCCACAAAAAGAGAAATGGTACATCACTTTGGAAAATCCAAATTGCTCCAGTACTTAATTTTAATGCAAAGAATATAAAATAACAGGATTTAGTAATCCTTGACAACCATCCTCAAGAACACAAAATATTGTATTTCTTTTAACAGCATTGAATTTATTACTCCAAAGAAATGAAAATAAATAAATCTAACAAAAAATTCTCCTTCCACTTAAAAAAGTTCAATGCCTGTGCTAAATAGCTCAAGTGCCCAAGAATGTAAAATATAAACTTTTTTTCCTATAAGAAAATTGGAATTTCCAGAATTGCAATGGAGTCTGTAACTTACACAGCAAAGAATTCCATTATTGTAAATGTACATATTCAGGACCAAACCTTAATCCCAAAATTGTAATTTCTGAATACGTAAAAAGAATACCATGTCAATAAACAGCATATCTGAAACCTACATATCATTGTAAATTTAAATATAGGGCAACAGATTTCAATAACTTGAGCCCACAAAAGATTTTTCTCAAAAAATAATAGTTAAATCATCTGCATATGATGCAGCTAAAGGGAACTGTATGTGTAGAAAAAAATATGCTGCACAGTAGCCTTATGCAAGGTATTGCTTTCATAATTAATGAAAAGAAAAAAACACTAATTAGACATCTTTACTTTACCTATTACCAACAAAAACCTGATAAAGAAATACCATAGGCCTTTACTCACGAAACAGAATAAATGGTATCAATAACATGTGTAAATGTATCACTTTATCCATAACCTCCTATCATACTATCATGGCACAAAAATCAAATGCCTTATGAACATCACAAGATATTAAGGTACCCTAATCACAACATAAATTACTGTCCATGACCTCCTGTATTAAAATGAACATCTCTCTACTAAATTGACCCTTATATCCAAAAAACTACTGAATGAAATTTATTCACAAATACCTTACTTCATTTAAAGTGTAGGATCTTACAAAAGATCTTATAGTCAGTGGGCCAGACTCACAAAGGCTTGCATGGAGTCTAAGAGTAGAGTAAGACTCCATGCGGCCAACATGTCCGACGAGATCCAGGAACAGCCGGGAGGGGCGTGCAAGAGAGCTCCTAAAATGGCTCTTACATGGACAGGGTTAGGATATGCAAATTACCTCAATTGCTGCCAAAAGGTATGCGAATGAGGTAAATTTGCAATCCAGGAAACCCGAACCTGCCCGAGTAAGAAGCAGTGTTATTTGCAGAAAGGTACTCAGTTGACAACTGAGTACCATTCTGCAAATAGCAAAATGGAGCCGTGACAGCACCAAATAAAGATTGCATCCAGTTGAGGAAGCATGCCAATGGCCAAATATACGGCCATTGGCAATGTTCCCCGATGCAATGTTAAAAAAAAAAAATTTTTTTCTCTGATTTCTGAGGTTTAAGCATAGTGCAGCGCCGCGCAAACGTGCTGTGCTCTAAAAACCAGAAAACCAAAAATTAAAAGGCACAAATATGGAATTTATAGAATATCATACTATACAATACAAGTGAATGGCAGGCTGAAGACAACATGGCTACCGAGTATAAGTTGCTAAGGGGGGAACACAGTCTAAGAGATGTAACCAAGCATTAGTAGGCAATCCTATGCAAATGAGAGTAAGGATAGTGAATTCCAAGTTTACATAGCAAATGAGCACAGTTAGTGGAGTGTAAGAGTAGAATAAGGGGAGTAACAGAGTAGAAGATAGCTGACATCATGAGGGGGGTATGTATGAAAGAATGTAAGCTCATTGGAGCAGACTGGCATGTGTCTACTGTCAGTTACTCATCACTGGAAGAGGTGTGTCACCAGGTATCCTAGCTAAAGTCAAGAAATAGAAGGTATATGCCGTGGATAACACTAAAGTTTCTGGTTGAAGTGGCTGCAATGTGTTTGCGCATGGGTGCGTGCCCGGGAATCCGAGTAAAACTGTGTGCACAAGTGTGCACCCATGTGCGCGCATTTAAGTCGGAGTAAGTATGTGTAAGGATGTGTAAATCTGTGTAAGCGTGTTTGCGCCTGTGTGTGTGCGTTTAAGCAGGATTTAGAAAGTGTTAGGCCATGTAAGCATGTGTGCGCATGTGTGAGCTGGTGTGCACGTGTTTGCACTTGTGTGCGCGGCGCTGCCCCCTGAGGAAACAGAAAGGGAAAAGGAAGCACAGCAAAGACTAGGAAGTTAACCAGGGATAATCAGCAGATCTAGCAGGTGAAAACAATCAGAATAAGGCAATTACACAGGCAGTACACTAGCCCAGCCCAGCACTTAAAACTCTACAAAAAACTTTCCACTATGTATTCCTCAGAGACACTGCAGCACTGCAGTAAGCTAAGAGAAGTGAATACTCAAAAAGCTTTACTGAGACAAAGAAATGTTAGGGACTGCCATTACTGTCATAAGGCGACATATGCAATATGCTGAGGGTGGTGACAATGCAAATGCTGCAGAGCAACCCACAGTGAGGAGACGGAGAAGAGTGTACAGGCCCAGGGTAATCTACCAGAGGCTACATGAGCTGGAGATAGTGGAGCTCTATAGAGTGGACAGAGACATCATGCAGCAAATTGTTGAGCTGTGCAGGCCACGCCTCACACACAGAACCAACAGAGGGGAACCCATCCCAGTGGAAACCAAGGTATGTGTTGGCCTAAGCATATTAGCAACAGGTACCTTCCAGAGAGCAACTGGTGATATGATGGGGATTTCACAGGCATCAGCATCCAGGGTACTGCACCAGTTCCTGGATGCCATGTCAGCACATGTCGGTGATCATGTATATTTCCCCAATTCCTGTGAGGTATTGGCCAGCAATATGCATCTTTTCCAGCAAATAGCAGAATACCCTGAGGTAGTGAGTGCAATAGACTGCATGCGCATATGCATCAAAGCACCAGCTGGTGAGCGGGGTAGGGCCTACATTAACCGCAAGGGCTTCCCCTCCATCAACTGCCAGGTCGTGTGTGATGCCCAGGGCATAATAATGAATGTGTGTGCTGGCTGCCCTGGAAGCTACCACGATTCCCATATCTGGCATCTGATGCAGCTGTACCAGACATTTGCCAGTGGGGACATCCCTGATGGTCACCTAGTGGGGGATGCTGGATATGCACTGGAGCCGTGGCTGATGACACCCATCAGAAATGCACACACACCTGAACAGGAATGCCATAATGAGGCACACGCACAAACACAAAATGTAATCGAGCGTGTGTTTGGGCTGCTCAAGTCACAGTTCCAGTGCCTGGACACATCTGGTGGAGCCTTGCAGTACTCACCAACTACATGTACCCAAATTGTCATGGTATGTGCTATGCTACATAATATGATCCTGCAAAAACAGCTGCAGCAGGATCAGCATAGGCCCGGGTCAAACAGCCCCACCACCATTGCCAAGGCCATCAAAGGCCGAGCGTGACTCGGAGGAGGAACAACCTGAGCCTGCCACAGTAGGCAGAAGGAGGCGTGCCCAGTATGCTTTGGCCTTGGAAAAGAGGCAACTTATAGCACATATATTGGCTCAGTAGGAACCCTGGAAATTATACCTCTCCATGGCCCGCACATATAGTAAAAGGGATGCCTAACTTGACACTACCTGTTTTCAAACATGTATAGGGAGTGTACTATGTGCATCCGACATAGGCAGCCCTGCAGCACCACCTGAGGCATGATTGCCTTGTGTTAAGCAATATAAGGCAGTGCTAAACAGCTTTGCCACTACTTAGTATATGTAAACATAATGGTACACACTAACTGGCACAACTTTGGGCATAGTTGAGCAAAAGCAGGTGAACATGCACATATATGCTTTACTGGACCTTAAGCAGTCTAGTCTGCCAGTATGAAAATTTAAAGCAGTGACAGGCCTTGAACCCAGGATACTATAGTCACGGTACTGAACCACTAAACCACAACAGTATTTCACTGGTCAGCCTGTATGAAGACATGTTGATAAGTCTATGCAAAGTGTCTCATGGAAACCCTGCAGGCACAGCATAATTTATGCCGAGTTATGACACAAAGGTGAACCCTGCAGTATAAATATAACTTGATTTCCAACACACATAGTATAAATGTTAACACTAGGCGTGTTCACACATGGTAACAAATGTAGTGGACTCCAGAAAGCAACATACTGAAAGGTCACACTGGGCATGCTCACACACTTAGGCCATGTCTGAGTGCAGCAGCGGGCCAGACATATCTGGCAGTTCATGTGTTAACCCAGAAACCTCTCACTAGCCACCAATCCTGCCTAGTGCACACAGTTATAAGACAACAGACACATATATAACACCTTGGAACCCTGTCATAATCAAATATGTACTACAGATACATAGATTGTACATAGAAAGTGGGAAAGCAAAGAAGATAACAAACCGGCAGTCAGTATCATCAATAAGCAATGTGCACTCCAAACATTATCATAGGTACATAGATTCATAGGTTGATACTAGGTATCAGCCCTAGGGCATTCATAAGCCTAGCCAGAGTGTGTTTGTCTTTCACCACCCTGTAGACTAGTACACTGTGCCTTTGAATAGTAGGTCACACAAGATAGCCATTGTACGGTTAATGTATTGTGCCTCTGTCTAGCAGGGACCCAGAAGAGATCCCAGGGGTAAACGTATGATCACCCATCCACTCGTCAAGATTTCCCTTGAAGAGGGTCAGTGAGGGGTCTGCCTAACTTGGACTGGGATTTCGTTCCAGAGTGAGGGGAGCTTCTGGGATATGAATCTGTCCCTCCAGCATGTCCTATTAGTTCTGTGCTGAGGTTGAAGTCCCTGGAGCATGTACCTGTAAGGGATTCTGATATCCTGAGGTGGAGCACGACCAATAAGTCTGGGTTGGATATGGCTGTATACGGCAGGCACAGATAGCATCTGTGTAGGCAGTAAGCAACTGAGTACAGCTGGAGTTTCTGTAGCTGAACTGCGTAGGGCATCTGTATGAGTCTCCTGTTCCACTTGGTGAGGTACCTTTGGGATCATTACAGTTGCTGCAGGTGTCGGGTAAGGTACATCCCAAATGGGGCATTGTACCCAAGTATGGGCCTGATGAGTAGAAGTGCACAATGACCTCTCTTGATTTAGACGTGAAACCGTTTGGGATAAGGTGGGCTATATAGAAGGTCTACCTAACCACTTTGGCAATGTGATTTTCAAAGGAGAGATTACTATCTACTTTGGTCCCCAAACCCCTAAGTACACCTTCTGTACGTAATGGATTACCATCTATGTGGTAATCTATGTGCACTTTGATATTCCCAAAGGGGATGACTATGCATTTTATGGCATTTAGCTTTAGGCTATGGCTCTAGCACCAGTTATCCATCTCTGTGAGACCCTTTAAGCGGATGCTTGTGTCAGCTGGAGAGTCGATTATGGCACCCAGTTTGCAGTCATCTGCGAACTTGATCAGCCATAGTCCTCCCGTGTTAGCCTGTACCTCAGAGAAATACATACTGAGCAAGAGAGGTCCCAGAACTGAGCCTTGTGGGATGCCAAACGTAACTGGTGTAGAGTCTGAAATGGCACCTGCAATTCTGACCATGTGGGTGCTATCCCTGATTCAGTTTGCAATCCATCTTGTGACATATGTGTTGATATCTAAGCTGGTGAGTGTATTTCAGATGCCCGAGTGGGTTATTGTGTCAAAGGCTTTTGGGAGGTCCAGGTAGGCTGTGTGGACTACCTTCCCTATATATATGGCCCTGGTAACTGATTCAAAGAAATCGACCAGGTGCAAGAGGCAAGATCTGCCCTTAACAAAGGTGAATTGGGTAGGAGCCAGTGTCTGGAGGTTGCCGATGCTTGTTTATGAGTTCCATGATGATACGCTCCATAGCTTTGCAGACCAGGCTAGTCAGGCTTATAGGGTGATAGTGTCCAGGGTCCCTTGTGGCACCACCTTTGTGGAGCGGGACCACTGTTGCTGTACGCCATTCCTTGGGTACATATCCTGTAGTAAGTCTGATATTGAACAGTGACATTATGTGAGGGTTATGTTCTTCATGAAGCTCATGTAAGACGCAGCCTGGGACACCGCCTGGTCACAGTGATGCTGTGTTATTGCTTTGGAGAGGGCAGCTCTCACATGTTCATCTGTGATGTCAGGGAGACTACACTCTGTTGGGATGGACATTTGTACTTTTGGGGGATGGGGGGAGAAATATGCACTGAACCTGTCTGCCAGGATGTTGGCAATGTCTGTGGATTCAGTGTATTTTGTTGTCATTATGCACTAACTCAGAGCATATCTGGGAGTTGCCACCCAGGTTCCTGACATAACTAAAAAAGGCCTTGTGATTGTCTTTAGTGTCTTGTGCAATCTTACTGTCGAAGCTGGCCTTAGATGATTTTATGAGTGATTGTAGCTTCTTGCTAGTACTGATCAGAGATGCCTCCCCTTTGTGGGATACTGCTTTATCATGTAGAACCCTTCTCCTTTTGTTGCATAGCTTATTTATGGCTGGGGTCCACCAGACAGGTCACCTGCCTTTAGAGGATTGAGTCTTGGATTCATGTGGGATAGCATGATCCATGCTTTCCTGTAGGTGTCCATACAATGGGTTTCTAAAGGATAGTGTGGTATGCGTTGTAGTTCCCACTGGTCCGGGGGCTTTGAAGGAAACCACCTCGGTTCTGAGAAGTGTGACATTTGCTTTTGAGAAGTTCCTCACCGAGATTACCTTGGCTGGGGGTGGGGATGGGATTTGGATGTCCAGTGAAATAAATGTATGGTCTGACCTTACCAATGAGGGGTATACCTCTGGTGTGGAACATAGAGTCCCCATGTCGATGATGCCCAGGTCCAGTATGTATACCCCTCTTGTGGGGGTGGTGACCAGTTGTTCCATAGCATTTGAGTTTATATATTCGAGGAACCATTGGGTGAGGGTGTTAGGGCTTGAGTAGTATTCCCAGTCAATGTTTGGCTAGATGAAGTCACCCGATATAATGGTGTTTGGAGAGACCTACATATTCACCAGTGTTCTCAGTAAAGCTGAGTGGGGTCCCTGAGTTTGGGAGGGTGGTCTGTAGCAGGCTACAACCTGAAAAGCAGTTTAGCCCACTGTTAGTTACACATGAATGGTCTCCGATGCTTTGTGCAGTGCTACTAACATGGAGGTTTGTGTATCTTTGATGTATATGGATACTCCTCCTCCATTTGTGGTGTGGCCCGGTTATTGTGGCCGAAAAGCATGGTATGAAGTGTAACCTGGTAGTGCAGGGGTGCTTTTGGGAGCCTTGAACCAGGTTTCTGTTACTGCACAGATATTGGTATTCTCCATACTGAAGAGAGCCTTGACTGCATGCATTTAGAGGTGTAGACTTCTGGCATTGAGCAGCATTACCCTTAATTTCTTTTACCTTGTATTGTCTATAGAGGTGGGTTTGTCTTTTGAGCCTTGCCTAAAAAAGGCACTATGGGGGTGGCAAGTGCCTAAGCCAGTATTCCAAAGCTCAGGGGTGACAGGTGCAAGCAATCCCTAGTGAAGCAACGTGGCATGATGAGCATGTCATCCCAGGCCGACAGACACTGGATCCCCTGTGAATGACACAAATACATTAGCCAACTGTTAAAATTGATCATGTTGTCTTTATACTGTGGCAGCATTCTTGGTGAGGGTAAGATGCTACACAAGGTCAGGGTCATACTGGCATGGGCTACATGATCATAGAGCTCCTCTATGTCTCCTTTCATGTAGTCCAGGGAGGAACGTCTCAGGACATTCACACCAGCATGGACAATGATGGAGTCATATCTGTACTTGCTTTGGAGTGACCTGAGTGCATGTGTTATGTGTCGGATCATGGCACCCGACAGACAGCTTACACTGACCTTCTCCTTGTTCAGCCTGGTGAGTGGGACGTCATTGTGTCTGACAATAGAGTCCCTTATTGCAGGTGTATTAGGTGTGTTGTTTAGCCTTAAGGGCAGTGACTGTGTGGCACACTGACATTGTGTACTTTGTGATATGTGGGTATAGTTGTGGGGAAGCAGTTGTTTGGGTGTCTGCTTTGGGGGTCTCTGCTCCTTAGGCAGAGTTTTATTTAGAGCCTCCGAGTATGTTTTTATGTGTTTATGTGTTTGGTCTATATGACACTGGAGTCGTGGTGTGTGCGGTTACCTTCTCCTCCTGATAGACTGTGCCAGTCATGGGTCTAGAGAGCTCAGCCTCCAGTTTGTCTAAATAGTTGCATCTCTCACAAACATCTGAGTTTGTTGGGAGGAGGAGAGGGTTGTCTGTGTACATAAGGCAGTTGTACCATTGCCTCAAAAATCCCCATATTCACCAGCTGGACTGGAGAGTACACAGGAAACCGACCTTAGGACATGTCAGGATATTATGATGAAATACTCTTTTGACTGATCAAAAAGGATCAGTAGGGTGTTAAGTGTGTAAAAGAGTATAACACGGGTTTAGTGCCTATGTTTGTTGTTGTTTTGTAAGATTATCTATGAAGGAGTCCAGACAGAACTATGACACTTCCTTCCGCTATGTCATAAATAGCAATGTACACTCATATATGTCCTGAGTCAGGGCCAACTGTAAATGACTGACAATGCCAACATCCTGTTACACAAGCCCATACATACATAGCCACCTCCCACTGACAAAAGGCCCTATCATCATACCAGGAGATATCACATGTAGAATCGGTAAACAGCTCCTTCCAAAGCTGAAAACATGGCATCAATTGGATTACATTGTTTCCCTTTATGTGTCATAAGTGAACTGCAGAACAAACAGACCCTTCACCTGAACAGTCTGTTGAGCCTTACCCTCTCTACAGGATATGAAACCGTTGAATGGATTACAGCAACATATGGCACACTCCACAAGTGTTGGTACACAACAGACCATGGGATCTATAGTCTTATATGCCTATGACGTATGATCTGCAAGGCCATGGGGTCCATCATGATTGAAGTAAACAGAGCTATTGGAAGCCGACAAACACACAACCCTACCAACTTTGGTCTATTCATGGGCAGATCATGGTTCCCAAACCACTAGACTGTTTGCAAGGCAGCCACCCAGGACATACATTACAGAAATGAGCTACACACATCCCACATAGACCTTGAATAGCCCTTTTCCAATATCCCAGACACATGTCATATCCACAAAATCAACACTCTGTGCATAAATATGTATTGTCATATGATGGATTTGCAACTGGTCCACAGATAGATCACACAAGCTAAGTATTATGGAGTCCTGTTCATGCTGTTAACACCTGCTGTCCCCCATGGTGTAGTCCTGGGATTGCATAAAACAAAGTGCACACACATTACCATGTCTAGTCTGATGATGTCAGCATCCTACAAATATAGCAGTGGAAATAAAAGTCCCAATAAAGCATATAGCGCATCGTGTTAATGCGTATGTCTCTAGTGTCATAACATAGTTAGGTAGGGGTTTGAATCGTGCAGTTGCTGTGTGTGTGGGGGTGTATGTGTCTGTGTGACTTCCTTTGAGAGGAATGTCCTTTTAGGAGACTAGGGAAACAGCTTAAAAGAGGTTTATTCCTCTTTGGCAAGTCTGATGATGTCAGCATCCTACAAATATAGCAGTGGAAATGAAAACTCCAGTAAAGCCTATAGCATGTTGTGTTAATGTGTATGTCTGTAGTGTCATAACATAGTTAGGTAGGGGGTTGAATCCTGCTGTGTGGGGATGTATGTGTCTGTGTCTGTGTAACTTCCTTTGACAGGAATGCCCTTTTTGGAGACTAGGGAGACACCTTAACTCATTACATCCAAGTGATGCCTCCAGATGCATCTGCACTTACTTCCTACTGCTCCTCTAGGCATCAAATATTACTAGTTCATACTTGCATTAATAATTCCAAAACCATGCTTCATACAAGGTATCAGAATATTTTATCTTGAAGCATATATGATGGCAAACACAATTATATTGATATTTGACCTCTGCCAATGAGTATTTGTTAGAATTGTAAGGTGATAACTTAATTTTTTAAAGGCACAGGCCACACCCACTAGGAGTTAAAGGTACACACTCAAAAGAGTTGTACGGGAGGGAATGAGTTAAAAGAGGTTTATTCCTCTTTGGCAAGTCTGATGATGTCAGCATCCTACAAATATAGCAGTGGAAATGAAAACCCTAGTAAAGCATATAATGCGTCATGTTAATGCATATGTCTCTAATGTCATAGCATAATTAGATACGGGTTTGAATCCTGTAGTTGCGGAGTGTGTGTGTGGGGGGGTGTATGTGTCTGTGCGACTTCCTTTCACAGGAATGCCCTTTTTGGAGACTAGGGAAACACCTTAAAAGAGGTTTATTCCTCTTTGGCAAGTCTGTTGATGTCAGCATCCTACAAATATAGTAGTGGAAATGAAAGCCTTAGTAAAGCATATAGTGCATCATGTTAATGCGTATGTCTGTAGTGTCATACCATAGTTAGGTAGTTGTTTGAATGTGTGTGTGTGTGTGTGTGTGTGTGAGACTTTCTTTGACAGAAATGCCCTTTTTGGAGACTAGGGAAACACCTTAAAAGAGGTTTATTCCTCTTTGGCAAGTCTGATGATGTCAGCATCCTACAAATATAGCAGTGGAAAAGAAAACCCTAATAACGCCTATAGAGTGTCGTGTTAATGCATATGTTTCTAGTGTCATAACATAGTTAGGTAGGGGTTTCAATCTTGCTGAGTGTATGTGTCTGTGTGACTTCCTTTGACAGGGCAGGGGGGGGGGTGTGTGACTTCCTTTGACTGCAATGCCCTTTTTGGAGACTAGGGAAACACCTTAAAAGAGGTGTATTCCTCTTTGGCAAGTCTGATGATGTCAGCATCCTACAAATATAGCAGTGGAAATGACAACCCTAGTGACACATATAGTGCATCGTGTTAATGCGTATGTTTCTAGTGTTATAACCTAGTTATGTAGGGGTTTGAATCTTGTTGAGTATGGGGGTGTCTGTGTGACTTCCTTTGACAGGGATGCCCTTTTTGGAAACTAGGGAAGCACCTTAAAAGAGGTTTATTCTTCTTTGGCAAGTCTGATGATGTCAGCATCCTACAAATATAGCAGTGGAAATGAAAACTCTAGTAAAGCATATAGTGCGTGTAAATGCGTATGTCTCTAGTGTCACACGTTAGGTAGGGGTTTCAATCCTGCAGTTGCTGAGTGTGTATGTGTCTATGTGACTTCCTTTGACAGAAATGCCCTTTTTGGAGACTAGGGGAACACCTTAAAAGAGGTTTATTTCTCTTTGGCAAGTCTGATGATGTCAGCATCCTACAAATATAGCAGTGGAAACAAAAACTCCAGTGAAGCATATAGCGTGTTGTGTTAATGCATATGTCTCAAGTGTCATACCATAATCAGGTAGGGATTTGAATCCTACGGTTGCTGAGTGTGTCTGTGTGACTTCCTTTGACAGAAATGCCCTTTTTGGAGACTAGGGAAACACCTTAAAAGAGGTATATTTCTCTTTGGCAAGTCTGATGATGTCGGCATCCTACAAATATAGCAGTGGAAACAAAAACTCAAACAAAGCATGTAGCTCATCATGTTAATGCGTATGTCTCTTGTGTCATACAATTGTTAGGTTGGGGTTTGAATCCTGCTGAGTGTGTGTGTGTGACTTCCTTTGACGGAAATGCCCGTTCTGGAGACTAGGGAAACACCTTAAAAGAGGTTTATTTTTCTTTGGCTAGTCTGATGATGTCAGCATCCTACAAATATAGCAGTGGAAACAAAAATTCCATCGATGCGTATAGTGTGTCGTGTTAATGCCTATGTCTCTAGTGTCATACCATAGTTAGGTAGGGGTTTGAATCCTACAGTTGCTGAGTGTGACTTCCTTTGACAGAAATGCCCTTTTTGGAGACTAGGGAAACACCTTAAAAGAGGTATATTTCTCTTTGGCAAGTCTGATGATGTCGGCATCCTACAAATATAGCAGTGGAAACAAAAACTCAAACAAAGCATGTAGCTCATCATGTTAATGCGTATGTCTCTTGTGTCATATAATTGTTAGGTTGGGGTTTGAATCCTGCTGAGTGTGTGTGTGTGACTTCCTTTGACAGAAATGCCCATTCTGGAGACTAGGAAAACACCTTAAAAGAGGTTTATTTTTCTTTGGCAAGTCTGATGATGTCAGCATCCTACAAATATAGCAGTGGAAACAAAAATTCCATCGATGCGTATAGTGTGTCGTGTTAATGCCTATGTCTCTAGTGTCATACCATAGTTAGGTAGGGGTTTGAATCCTGCAGATTGTGTGTGTATGACACTGTTAGTCAATGCAATGTGGGTTTTGCTTTTACTACAGTATGACATATCAGCATAAAAACAGTATGTGCATTGCACACATCAGGTATCTGTGTGGCAAATAAACATATGTACATGTGACCTCAATTAGTACATAGGTGTGAAGCCTGCATACTACATGAATACATTTGTTACCTTTGACAAATTGTGCTGCTGCTTTCCAGATCGTAGGTCACATATGTATGTATGTGACAAGACCGGACACTGTAGTGATCTGTGGCCAAGGTCATCTGTGTCACACATATCCATGACAGTTTCGATAGACTAGTGTGAGTGAGGGTACATGCCTGAGATATATGTCAGACATGTTCATACACAACAAAGTCTGGCAATTAGGCATTATAGGTGTACAACAGCCTTATGGATATGCATACAGACCCCTAATTTCTTATGTGATACACCGAGGGACTTCACAATACCTTTGGATATGTGTATACCAAAGGACAGATGACATAACACTTGACTGTATGTACACATTGGTACCCGACATACATGTTGGGGGCTACCACCTATGTGGTACTGTCGGGATACTATGTATAGTAAATGAGGATGACTATGCTATAGTTAGTTTAGGGCTATACAGCATGGGTTGGACAACAGGTATCTGTCTGTATGATACCCTTGTGTAGGATATGTGTCCCATCCATTGAATGCATTGTAGGCCACTGCATGCATTTCTAGATGTGGATGGACATATCCCTAGTGTGTTTGCATGTACCTAAGAGGACTATATGCCAAACAGGTGTGGTCCCAAGAATGGGTGGCGGTCAATACCACTGGTTACTGTTATAGTATAGTACCGGAAGGATCCAACTGTTACTGAGTTCCCTACAACAGTGTGTCAGTTGTCAGGACATCATCTAATGATTGGTTATAGTCAGGCTGTTGTGGTTGTTACCAGAATGCAAAACATTGACAGATAGTATCACCCACAGCATAGTGTCAAACCATGTCATACACTCATGTGTACCCATGTTAGAAGATATCTGTAGTAGAATGCATACTGGTCACAGAGAGATACTATGAGACATTAACACTGTGTAGTACAGGGTATGTCACACGTCCCATGTGTCCACTATGCACGTACATGCAGAGAGTGCACCCCCACCATGTTCACAGATGTACACCTGCTAATCTGTACTGCACACATCACACATATACTGTCCACTCACTAACACATGCTGGCAACACTACACACTTCAGCCAAGTGGCACATGGGCAGATAATACATACTCAGACTTAACACTGGTGTAAACAATACTACATTGACAATCATAGCTTTGATGCATCATGCATGCTCAGATATACCTACAAGGATATCATTACACTTTCCTGTTGACAACATGCTAACATTGCTACACTGCTATAATGTCACCCTGTGCATCAGCACCATGTTAACCTGTTCTTGCATCAATGTTACAGATGACAGGAGGTGGCATGGTTTCATCATATGCACAGGGTGTGTTGTTGGTTTGCCAGAGCCCGACATTGACCCATCCAATCGACATGTATGTGTGTGTGAGAGACAACAGTACAGCATGGGCCAATGTTGATGTAATGTGTGTGTGTATGTGTGAGCCCTAGGTGTTTGGTTTATGTGTGTGTGTCTGCATGCACACAGCTCCATCATGTGGCTGCCATATACGGGAGGTTGTGGGACAGCCACAGACTGTAGCTGCCAGGCTGTACAGATCATTGTCTCTGGGCATGGACATGGTACCTGTGCCTGGCAGGGGTGCTACGGACAGTATCAGGTACTAAGCCTGACTGGTTACTATCATCAGAGGCAGAGGTATGTCGACTGGACCCATGTCCCTGCTGGGACTGGCCAGATCCACGTGCACGTGGTCTACTAGGACGGTCAATCGACAGGCCAGCTCCAGCATTGCTGGGACTGGTACTGCCACTACGGGATTGGTTGTGATCTGTGGGTTGTCCACGACGACTGCCAGCCATTGATGTTAATGGCATACGTCCATGTCGACGTCTCAACCATCCCACATGGTCCTGGCTCATGGAAAACACATTGTGGAGGGCATCTAATGTCTCCCCCCAACGTCTATCAATGACCTCGGTGTAATTATGGATGGCACCGGCAAGGGCACAAATACTGTCATTGATAGCAGTGTTATGGATCCTCTGCGCCCTTAGTCCCTGTCTGGTGTACCGTTCCATATGTGCCTGTGTCTGCATTACAGCCCGGAACATACCTGAGGTTATAAGACCTGTGGGGGCACATCTGCCAGTGGCATTACGACCAGCGGTGCTCCCACGAGAACCCCTGGACATCCGCCTATGTGGTACCATTCCAGGAATCTGGGTGTGGCTGCTGTGAGGGGATGCATGTGCCATGGATACCACACTATCCTGGTCAATGCCAACTGTATGCTGTCCCTCGGCTAAGGCCATTGGTGATGGATGTATTGGCAGTATGAGTGTGCACATAGATGGGGTGGAAAGCTGTGTACTGTCGATTGGCGGACCAATGACAGACCCTGTCAAACCTGCCTGTGCCACAATGGTTCCCATTCAGAAGCCTGAAACATCATAAGCCTGAAAATCAAAATCCTGAAACCAAAAGCCTGAAAATTCAGAATCCTGAAAACTCAAAATCCTGAAAGCCCAAAATCCTGAAAGACCAAAATCCTGAAACTCAAAATCCTGAAAACGCAAATAATGCTAATATGTCACTATAAAGACACTAATATCTACCAACTGACCCTGACCCTAACCCTAACCCTAAGGTCCGTCACTATCGCACACTCACCTGACTCGCGACCTAAACCTAACTCACTTAAACCGCCCCTAACCCCCAATATTTGTCACTATTGCATACATGCCTAACCTGCTAACCTAACTCACTTAAACCGCCCCTAACCCTAAAATAAAACCAACCGCACACTTACCTGACTCCAACGCATGACCTAACACCACAGGGCTAACAATAGCAAAGCCACAATGACATCAGTATGTCTATTTTGTGTTTTCAGGATTTTGAGTTTCAGGATTTTGGTCTTTCAGGATTTTGGGCTTTCAGGATTTTGAGTTTTCAGGATTCTGAATTTTCAGGCTTTTGGTTTCAGGATTTTGATTTTCAGGCTTATGATGTTTCAGGCTTCTGAATGGGAACTGCCACAATACATGTATCATCATCTCCACTATTTGTGGCAGTGACTTCAGGTTCCCTGCTGCATTCACCCAACCCAACCTCAGCACCTGTGAGAGGAAGACCGGAAACACACCTTACAATCTATACATGATGTTATCACACATGCACACATGCACACATGAACACATGCACACATGAACCCATGCACACATGAACACATGAACACATGCACACATGCACACAAATACATTCCTCACTACAGCAGATGCACACACACACACACCAGCAATCCAAAACATACTCAATGGTGGTTGAAGGTGGGTGACAGTATCGCAAAGCAAACAGCCACCGCACACATGTCAGCATGCAGAATATGTGTTGCTCAAGACCATGATGAGCGAGTGTAGACAGCCCTAGTTAATAACATTATACGTGGCTTTGATGCATGTGTGTAGTTGTTCAGTGATTGGCTACACCCTGAAACACAATGTGTACAAGGACACGACATTGCTGTGCAAGTATTATAAGCTCTGCAATGCCCTGTGCACCATCACTCACAGGTATACATACCATGGCTGCATGTGTTATCTATGTGTCACATGATTTCCATGTCATATTACAGTGTCTGTGTCTGTATCAGATAATCATGGACACAGGTGTAGCACATGCATGCTATGTACACACACGGGATAAGTAGTGCACGTATACGTGATGGAATACTAATGCTCAACATGGCCATTGTACAATGGTTATGGTGAGTGTGGGACATATTGCAGACATGCCAGTGCCAGCCATGACATGGCATGCTAAATGACTGCAACATTAAACATCACACATACCCAATGTTTGTCAGGTGACCTATACACCCAATAGCATTTCAGGACATATATGTGTCACTTTGTACAGATGGCAACCTGCTATGCATATTGTGTATAGTTGCATATGTTTGCACACACACAACATTGAGGTGCAAAGCAATGACTGCTATATGTAGTACTGTGGTCACTGTAACTGGATGGGGTGTAGTACCATGAGCCATCATCATCATGCATCATGTGGTCTCTCAAGGCTACTAATGTGTGACAGACCACCGCCTAGCATGCTGTACCTGAACTGCAGTGCCGTGGCTACGTTCACAATTACACAGCCACATTGTACATGGGTGTGTGAGGTGCCCAATAGGGGGCATTGCCTAATATGACTGTGTTATGTGTTGAAGAGTGTTGCACAGCCCCATGATAGGCCTCTACCCCTGAGATATATCATGTGTGCTGTGTGGATGACATGTGGGATACTGAAGTGTGACCTTTCAGCGGGTGTGTGGTTACACCGTGTGTAGCATGTTGTGGTGTACTGCATATGACAAACGTGTTATGTTGTGTACATGTGTATCAACTATGCCTATCCAATGTGCAGTACGGTATTGCCACAATTGTGTCTGATGCTCTGTGTATTGCATGTGATTGAGGTAGCTACTGACATTACTGAGATGTGCAACATCTCACAGCAAACATGCACGTTACACCTCACCTATGACATGCACATTTCATTACCAATATTAAAGTTATAACACACTCACCAGCATGGATCATCTGCCCTGCTGTCACACCAGAGGGACCTACAAGAATATGAGACAGTTTGTCAGTGGCCACAACTGTGGCATTGCTACTATGGGTTTGCTAAACTACAGTAGAACAACAGTCGACAGTCACAGGTGTACAGATAATATTCCAAATATCACTATTGCACAACACTAGGCAGGCGCAACTGTTAAACACACAGTACACATTTCACATATGCATAATCTAACAACACAGGTACCAGTAGTCTACAGATAGGACATGTTACCTGCACGCTCCATGTCAACATGCTGGGTGGCTCTGGCCTCCATGACGACACATGTCTGTTGCAGTTGCTGTTGTTGGCCATGAGCCACCACGCTTAGGAGCAGCTCCTCCACTCTGCTGTTGTCTATGGATATCAGACGCACGCCGCCGGGGCATGTCTAATTAAATCACTGCAGTGATGGCATACCTGCTCATATGTCCAGTTATGCATGCCTATGTCATTTACCCGATGAACAAGATCTTGCCAAAGTGCAGTCCGCTCATGCTGGTGCTGGCTGCTTCTGGAAAACAGCAGGGAGTAGTGCTGCACCAGGCTGTGGTGGATTTCCTGTTCCTCCACTGCTGTGTAACAGGGATTACGTTGGTGGGCCATCACCCTGAAAGAGAAATGAACAACATGTGTGAGCGAGTCATGTGGCACACTTTACACCCTTAACTACAGATATCACTTAACTGCCATGTATAGCATCCATTTGTCTGTCAGAGGATACACACATTCAATACCACATATTGGTGTACAGGCCACAACTGACTGACAGTGCCTGGCACACTCTATATATCAAATCACTATACACCAGTACCTGGCACACTGTCTGTGACACAATGCACAACCTCGCCACAGGGGTATATATCAAGCTAATGCATGAAGAAGGATGTCATCCATTGCAATGAATGTAAAGTACAGTTACTGTATTACCAGTAAACCACCCTAGTCGTTGATGCCATACCCCTGCCTAACATATGTGCACAGTTGTTAATATAGGTGGCATACTGCTGCAACAGAGTATACATGTTGCTAGATACACACGTATACCCTGTAACACACATATGATTGCGGGCATGGTACAGGCATAATTACACTCACATCAGACATACATACAACACACAAATGTATGCCAACCCAGATGAGCTTTACCTGTGTACCATACAGTACTGTTTGCCACTTCTTACAAAACCTTATGCCTGAGGTATGTAATCTGTGCAGACTGCAGGAAACACACAAGACAGTGTTTCCAAGCAATGTGAACATACACCATACTGTGCTGTTTAGGCCTATAGCTTCAGGTAGTACGACAGTTCATATGGAAGTTGGATTCACCAGCAGTACCACTCACTAAGCATACATGTATTGCTTTAGCCTACAATGGGACACCACAGTCATCAACAAGGAACTACGTCACAACATATGCCATACTACTATGTCTGCCTAGCAATAACATACACATCTTTTCCTGGCCTTACAGCTAGGACACAAACTACCATGACAGAAACAAATTCACATTAAACTATCACACCTTTACAGACCTTGCACACATTCACCGTCACACTCATTCAACCTCACATAGCAGGTATTGCACTGAGTACATGTGTGTGTGTGTGTGCATCGTGTCATAGGTAGGTAATATGCTATTGGCCCTAGGGCCTAGACCAGCCTAGCCATATGCTACTCTGGCCTTTGACACACATGTAATTTGATTTTACTTGCCCCTGTCAACCAGAACCACAGAGGTGATTCCCGTGGTGTATTACCTATCTCCCAAACAATCATCAGGGGTATTTATGACAACTGCTAATGAGGAGCCTTGTTTGCTATTGCTAGGTGGTTTATTCCAGAGTATGGCACATCTCTGAGTTAGGAACCTATCCCACAAGTATGTGCTGTTTAGTGAGCTGACAATATTTAGGGCCCTAGAGCGTGTAGCCCGGAGGGATTGTGATATGTTGACATGGTGGCTGTCCAACAGCTATGGGTGTGACATACATCTGTATGTTTGGCAGAGGTCACCTCTGGGTGGGCGGTATGCAACACAGTCTAGCTGTGGTTTTGTGAGTCAGTCTGCATAGGGCATCTGTTTGAGGCCAGTATTACTCTTTGTGAGGTATGTCTGTGGCCTTTCCACTTGCTGTAGCTGTCATGTGAGGTACATACCACATGGAGCACTGTGATGAGTAGAGGGGAACACTGACCTATATTTCCCTAGATGACACACCTTTTGTGATGACACGTACCATGTAGATAGATTACAAGACTAGTGTGGCACTGTGATTATCAAAGGGGAGGCTACTGTCCACCTGTGTCCCATGTTCCCTTATCACACCATCAGTGTTAGGTAGACTTCCACCTATGTGGTAGTTAATGGATACAGTGTTTTGGAAAGGAGGGATGGCACTGCAGTATCGACACTGGTCTTCAGTCCATGCCTTGGTCACCTGGCACCTGTTGCAGTACGTATGACATGGGTCTCTCTCTCTCTCTCTCTCTATATATATATATATATATATATATATATATATATATATATATATATATATATATACATATATATATACACATACATCTAAACGTCCATTGCTGTACATATAGATGTACATATAGGCACATATACAGTCCAACTTTCATGGTGGGGATATCAATTATGCAACAGTTGTGAGATATACAGTTATGTAATAATATTGCACAGTGTTCTGCAGAATGCATTTTGGTGTCCTCAGCCCATGTAGCTGTAGCAGGCCTCGCTGGCTGTAACAAAGCAGATCTGACAAATCAGTCCTACAGCGTTTAACCACCACATGACATATACCAGCTCTGCATGCTGTTTTCCATGCCACACACTACAACCTACATAGATATATGCACATAACAACCCTCAACAACATATATATGTCCACCCTTCACTAACAGTTGCAGTATGTCCTTTGTGTGCAGATACATATAGATACATACTGCTGCCACATATGGATGATTCACAGTATGTGCAGTACTCTTCAAGAACATCTACTACATGCCGGCAAATACATATGTGTTACATACCTTACCTTTGTATTTCTCTGCTCCATCTGTTACTGTTTTTTTTTGTTTTGTTTTTTGTTTTTTTTGGGTTTTCTGTTTCTGTTTCTGTCTCTTTTGTCTGTGTCTCTGTCTCTGTCTCTCTCTCGCTCTTTCTCTCTCTCTCTTGGTTCCTACAATGATATTATTGCATGTGTGGACAGCAGGTACAGCCTGCTTTTCTAGGTATCTGCACGTGTGCATGTGACGGCCTCTGCACCAGTTGGTGCCCACCATTTAGTAATTGCATGCAGCCTGCTGTGTGGTAATTGCAGTACTCATTGTGATTGCAGCCCACTGCTAAAAAATGCTAGGTTAGATAGGCACAGCCCTTTCAGCTTTCCAAGGTTGGTATAGGTCTCATATCGGAAGCTAGGGTTGTAGCCAGTGATATGCATGTTGTACTCAAACCTGAATGTTGCTGCTTCCAGTACACACTTCTCTGTGTAGACTTTTACTCACCCCTCCAAATGCTAACACAGGATACATGGGAGTATGTACTTTCTTTTTGAATTAGACAATTAACTGCCATACAGAAGTAGTTATTGCAATGTATTCCTCTTGTACATGCACTGTTTGTGAACTGCTATACTGTAATTATTAAGTTACTCACTTCTGAACAGTTTGTGGTTTGTTTGTGTTGACATTAGCACAAGCTACGCAAGACAACTGGACATATTTCAGTACTGAGTATGCCTATCTACACCCTTGGTTTTGCCTGAATACTCAGGTATATAGTACTTTTGGGTAGGGGTGCAGAACTGCAGAGAAAATTATTTATTATCATGTGATATTTATCTTGCTGAACATACAGGGTTGCTGTGTACCTGTTAGTCTATCAAGGCAAGTAGTCTGTCTGCGTAGCTTGCACCTGTGGACATATCCAGATGGTAACCAGAGGTTAGCCTATTATTCTTTGTCTGTGCACCACACCAGTCTTTTCAGCACTGGAACAATGGCATTGTCAAAGTTGGTTGCTAGCAGTACATGGCTACATCCTTTGGTATTCCTGTGTTATACTCCTACATAAGTGCATGCTTGTGGAACTCCTTTCAAAAGCTATTTGCAGAGTGTGTAACAGCAGAAATGCTGATATGCCTGTGCTGTGTGTTTCTGCCTCTGTCAGGCCTCAGATACTCTCAGGTATATATTTGAACAGCCTCAGAGAAAGGTCGATATAAGTGAGACACACCTGTAATATCTTACAGACATATTTCAGTTGAGACTTTGAGGGAATCGGAGCTTATGTATTACTACACCTTTTCTGATGTGCAAGCAGTGTCTACTCTCACTTATTGACATTATTCAATCAGTGTGATTCCCCACTTTTCTGCCTAATGTTAATACTTTTCAGTGGGATTCAGAGGGGCACAGCTAACATTTGTTTACGAATCAGGGACATCCCTGTAAAGCAGTCACAGTTGGGAAGTCTGACCTCTGCCCTATTCAACTCTGCCAGTGTTTATCCTGGTCTGATACTGTGTGGGGTTCGTAAGGTGCTACTGTAACATTATTCCCTGCTAGAATGGCTGGTTCTCTTTTCATAGTCATGTCATGGAATTCCACAACAACTGCTAGTAAAGACCCACAGAACAAGATTTGTGTTATGGCATTCATATTTTCCCTTTACATTCCCTCATTATAATGCATGATATATTTATTTCAGCTGTTGTATATCTGCTGTGGCTTAGTGGTACTTCATGCAGTCTAGTGTGTCCAAGGTTTGGGGTATCAAGACTGATAGAGGTGTTTTAATTTTCTGCTGAGCAGAACAAAGTTCCCTGACATACAGAGTGACTAAGGCACTTTTAAGCAGTTATAAGCAGATTTGTGTGGGTTTGCGTGACGCTTAGCAATACTAAGCTAAGCACACACGTGCGCACCCTGGTGCAAACCTGCTAACTACTGCCTAAAGGTGCTTCCTCTCGCTAACACCCGCACTAATTTCTTTGACAGAAAAGAAATTGGGGAGATAGGAAAGTGGTGAAAAAGGGGGCACAAAGAGGGAAGGACAGTAGGGAAACCAGCTCGGGATGTGCAGGATGGGTGTAGGGAAGGTCCATAGCTGCCCATTTCTTTACCATCAACAGCTGTGCATATGCAATAAATTTGGAGTGAACGTTGAAACCTTCCACCCCTGAGAGAGGGGTGAGGACAACAAAGTATGTTGTACTACCAATTATAATTATCAATTTACATGTCCAGCGGACATGTGTGCGAAATGGGCAGCTATGTATGGGTCGTAATTTTTTTGTGGGAACAGATTGCCCTTTTTTTTTTTCAGGTGAGAGTGGAAAGTGAGGTAGAGGAAGTAGGTATATTTGGGGAGGTAGGTTGGGGAGCTAAATAGACAAGACAAACAAGATGCATACAGGGGAGGAATATGACACATGGGGTGGGTGTACACAATTGGCAGGGATGGATGTTTGGAAATCGCAAGCCCATGAGCCCACAGATGGTAACAGTGGAACTGAGATCCCCACCCATGGGCAGTCACCACTGCACCTTCACAGCTCCGAGGGTGGCTGTACTGGGGGCTGCATAGGAGGGGCAGGCTCACCCATGAGTCGTGCCACTCTTGCCTTGAGCTGGCATAGGGGATTAGCGACTGAACGCTGGATCTCCCTATGCACCACAGCCCAGACCCTTCGGAGGGTGACAGGTGGCCCTTCTCCACCCACACTTGCATGCGGCGACGAGCCCCATCCCCTGCAGCACTTCCACCCAAAGGTGGCACAGGACCAACGGAGGAGGGGAGCCCGGGCTGGGCACTGGACCTGCTGGTGCCAGGTGCAACTGCCAGCTGAGGAGGGACAGGTGGATCTGCTGGGACCGGCCTACCCATACGTTCTGTGTTTAGGTGTGTTTTATTACAACATAGACAACAGCATTCCAAATTAGTTGTAACAGCATACAGTAATATTCCCATTAACCCAACACACCAGGGTTCCAACAGTTGAACAGCAAGCATAACACATGCATATATTGAATGACAGTGGACATTCCAACAACATGCAGGGATGATTGGTGGCAACAGGCCACCAAGATTGGGATGCTTGAACAGGGCACATGCATCAAAGTTCATGCAGATATTTATAGAACAATAGGACATATGTCCCAACAAATGTTGTGAGATTAGACATACCCATTGAGATGTGGATTTGCATTGTTTATGCACATACAGTAGGGTGTAAAAAGATACCTCCATTAACATCTTATAAGTACTTTTAGTCTACACTACATTCCTATTGACTGCAGGTGTATATCCCCTACATGTATTATTACACTTGGCAAAGTGCATTAGGTTGTGCAATGGGTTTGGCTAGTTCATTATATACCTGACCTATATCTGACATACTAACTGTCCAAGATGCAGATGTTACTGCAACATACTTATATATTTTATGTATATGTATATATCTACATATCTGAATGTGTTCACATGACATTTTCTGTTACATTTCTACAGAAACCTACATTTCATGTAGCACAATCACATTTCTGGGGTACACATTAACAAGCTACTCATGTGCCAGATTTACCTATGCATGCCAGACAATTACCAACTGTTGAGGACTGTATATATGCTTCACAACTACTGGCACTTCCTTCATCCACTTTATATGGGACTGCCCAACTGTGGGTTGACAGCATTTAATACAACAGTACTATTAATAAAATGCAAGGGTACAACAACATTTCAAAGTAAGTGACACACACACACTCCAAGTATTATACCTTTATTAATTACATTGCACACTTTTCTACAGGCTCTCTCTCATTTATTTGGTATTATAGTGCATACAGAAGACTTATTCAAGATGTATTATACCTTTATTAATAGGTTACAACACTCTTTTTCAGGCTCACTCACTTATGTTATATAACAGTACATGCAGATATATTATTCAGGACTTATTTGACCTTTATTAATGGGTTACCACACTCTTTTTCTGGCTCACTCACTTATGTTATATAACAGTACATGCAGAGATATGTATTCTGGACTTCTTTTACCTTTAGTAATGGGTTACTACACTCTTTTTCTGGCTCACTGACTTATTTTATATAACAGTACATTCAGAGACATTATTCAGGGCATTTTATGCCTTTATTATGGAGCTACAACACTTTTTACCAGGCTCTCTCACCTATTTTAAATAACAATACATGCAGAAGAGTTACTAACCTGCCTGGTGGCATAGCCTTAGCAACCTATCTGCATAGGCTTGCTGATTCACAGCACGGTCACCTGCAGCTGTGGAGTAAATGAAGGGATATTGAGACATTCCTATCCATTATATAGACTAAATTAGCATGTCCAACATCCTTCATTCCATGGCTACCTACTCAGTTGTGGGGCATCTCGCATGTCACGGGCCTCCTGTATCCATTGGTTCAGTTGGTCCTGCTTCCATCTCTTCAGGTCTGCATGGTGGTGATGGACCTGCTCACCAGTCTGAAGGACGCCTGTGGCACTGGTGAGATCATGAGCCAACCGGTTCCAAGCCTCTGCTTTGTACTCCATCCCTTGGAACTGGCCCTGCAGGAGTCTTGACTCGTGACAGTGGACAAGGAGCCAAACCATGTATTTCGACTCCTTGATGACCCAGCGTTGTGCTTTAGAGCAAATACCCTCTCCAGCACCAGACATTCTGACTACAGATGGCAGCTACAATCAGTTATGGCTAGTATTCCCGCGTATGGACCTTAAATATGCCGAATTACCCGCACTTTTTTGTGATTGGCCATTTTTGTAATTTCTCAACTGACTGCAGACTTGCTTAGCAATTTAATCTTCCATTTATTAGTATATGTATGTTAACAGTGCATATTTATCTGAATCTGTTATGGTTCACTGGTTCAGTGCTTTGACTATGCTGCATAGTGTCCCAGGTTCGAACCTTGTAATTGCTTTTTATTTTACAACTGTCCAGACAGGCTAGGGGGTGTGGCTGTGTTTAGCTGGCTTTGCTCCATGTTAAGCCACGTTGCCCTGCGGTACACTGGTTAGCGCAGTGTGCAGCTCCTCGCAAACCTATTGCACTAGGTAAAGCACTGCTTAGCTATAGGCAAGTATACTGCACTTGGTAAAGCGCTGCCTAGATAAGGGCAACTATATTGCACTTGGTAAAGTGCTGCTTAGCTATGGGCAACTATATTGAGCTTGGTAAAGCACTGCTAAGCTCTGGGCAACTTTAGCTTAGCTACGTGCAATTCGATGTCAGGATCCTTCCTATATGTAAATAATATACTTTTTGTTCACTGATACATAGGCCATTTCAATGCATTTTAGTAAAATTTTATTTATATATGTCAGGAATTATTTCATATACTACTTTAAAACATGAAATAGAAAGGGGTGTGGTGGGACTCGAACCGTGACTGCCTCCTCTTTGGGCAAAGTCTCTACCACTACGCCATTGCTATTTGGCTTAATTTGCATAAATAGTTCTTATATGCTCTTTGATGTCAAAATTGCTAACTGTGGCTAAGCAATGGGCACACCCGCGCAAACACGTGCACATACGGGCAGCTATATCGGGAATTATAAAAAAAAATACAAAGTTTACATTTTACAATTCGAAAGGGATTTAGTATGTGGGGATGTGTAATGTTGGGTTTGTTGACATTTGAGCGGATTCGCTCATGTGTGTTGCCGTTTCACAAATCTGACTCTTGCAGGGGCGTGCACCTTTGCACTACTCGGCAGTCGGACACACCCCCTGCCTTCCTGCACGGTTCGTGTTACACTCGGGGATGAGTCAGTATGCCCTCATGAATATGCATGGCATGCTGACATCATACCGTTCAACTGCAGTTTCCGTGTAAGACTTATTTAGTCTTACACGGAGGATTAGTGAATCTGGGGGAGTGTTTGTCAGAACGAGTAGCCTCCAGTTCTTTAAATCTGATCTATCTCCTTTCTTATGTACAAATTGTAAAACTTCTTCACATATTTGTTCATACAAAATGCCACTAACTAGCCTTTCCTTTAAAAAGTTCGAAAATATTTTTATGATATTCATTCATGTGGTTATAAAAACAAAAATATATGCCATCAAGTCCAGGAGCAGAATTACCATTATGCAGTTTTAATACCACATCTAATTCTAGCAAGTACATTTTTTGAAGCAAACAAGCATGTTAATTCTGTGTAAGGTGAGAAACTTTCCAGTTCACTGAACTTCCAGCTGAACAGGACATCTTTGATGTACATACAAAACTGCCAAAGGAAAAAATAGTAAATTACCCAGAAACAGCAACAATAAACCCATACAATAAGATTCTTGTTTAACATTTTTCTTTCCTGGTAACCTAGATCTCATAAGTTTGTTTATGTAATAAAATATCTAATCAAAACAAAGTCAACTGACTGCAATGATATTCTATTGTAAAACCTCATCAGAATTTACATTACAAAAAACAGATTCATAATCATACCATGCTACCTTATAAATACGAATGAACCAGGCCAGTAAAAAACAAAATCCAAGGCAGTCAAACAAGCAGTTCAAAGTGGTGTAGTTGATAAAAATAGTTCTAATACTCAAACTCCAAAATGCAGTAAAAAGGCTCTACTCAATGTTAAGAGCGCTTTCACCTCGTATAATACAAAGCTTCATCAGAACTGAAAATCAAATCCTTCAGGTGTGTTAAATACTCTCTTAATTAATTAAACAATTATTTCTTAAAGAACCTGTCCCTCCCCTTAAATAACATATTTCAATGTATGTATGTATTCAAAATTCATACAACTTCCAAAATGTCTTAAAAATAATTAATTCAACATTACCATTGTTTATAAATTGTTCCTGTGTTAACCTAAATAAATAAATCCATACATAAATATTATTATAAGGTTAAAATAATAAATAACCCCATAATGAAATACTGTTAAAATAGTAAGAAATATACATACTGTGATAATTTAAAAAAAAACTTTACCATACAGTCATAACATAGCTTGTCGTAGTTTCAGAACACTGTTAATGCTAATACAATTGTTAAGGCCCAGAGGTCTGCCAGCATCAGTTTTTAACTGCCAGAGTAACTCCCTAAATTCAACCCTGGACTCCCAGTTACCACCACGCAGGTCAGTGACTACCTGTTCCACTACTGAAAACCTAATATTCATATTTTTACATACTAAGGAGTGCCTATAAAAGGCATTAGATTCCTCACATTTAGTAATTTCATAAAGATGTTCATATATCCTCTTCCTAAGGGTACGTACAGTTTTTCCAGGATAAAAACTGTTACAAACCCCACAAATTCCTATATATATATATATATATATATATATATATATATATATATATATATATATATATATATATATATATATATTAACCCTTTCGTACCACAATTATAATGTTTAGAGGCTACCATCTTAATACCTCTAGAGGGAATCCCTATATCACTCCCTTCAGAAATGTACTCACATTGATGGCAGGCACCACATTTAAATGTACCCCTTCTTGTCTTAACAACTTTCCCTGTGTTGTCATTCTTCTTATCAAACATGTCCTTCAAATTCATACCTCTCCTTCTCACAAAATAAGGGTGTTCTGGAATATGTACCCCTGTGTCCTCATTCACTTTCAGAATGGGACAATATTTTTTAATAATCTCCTCTACTTTGCATGATGTGATGGAAAAGGTGTATGTTAAAGCTACACCATATTCAGCTCTAGCATCACAATGTGTTGTCTCATTCGTGGACCCTAAACCTAGTAGTGGAAAGAACTTACTGTCCTTGTATTTAATAACTTCCTCAGCTAAATTGTCTACCATAAGTTTAGGGTAACCTCTTTCTAAAAAAAGGGAACTTACAATCTTGAACTCATCTAGAAATAAAGAATTGATACTAGTCATTCTTGATGCCCTTATCAGCTGACCTTTTACTATCCCTTTCTTTTGATAGTATGGATGTCCCCTCTCAAAATGCAAATAAATGTTAGAGAAAGTGAGTTTTCTATATAACCTAGACAGAAAACAATTGTTTAGTTTATCCTTATATAACGTAACATCCAGATAATTAAAACTAGAATCATTAATAGTGAGGTAAAAGTCAGAAAGTCAGTAGAATTGTTCAGATAAAACATAAATTTATTTAATTCTCCTTTTGAACCTTTCCATAATAGACAAATGTCATCCAGGTAGCGGGTATAAAAGGTAATATATCTCCACCAATCTGTGTTAAGGACAAATTTCTGTTCCCAATAATAAAGAACACAATTAGCATATAAGGGAGAGCACGCTACCCCCATAGCAACTCCCTTTCTTTGTTAATAGAAGTCTCCATTAAAATAAACAAAATTATTTTTCAAAATTGTTTCAGTAAATTCCATAATCAAATTAATAGTATTGTTGCCTAATCCTGCTTCAGTACATAAAATTTCTCCAAACCTTTCTAGACCTATCTCATGTGGAATACTTGGGAATAACTCTACCTCATCGACAGTGGCTAAAAATATATCTGCATCATATTTATCCTTGGTTATTCTCTTCAAAAAATCCCAAGAATCTTTTGTTATGTGAGGAACAGAGTTTATAAATTTCTTCAGCTGGGAGTCCACAAAAATCGCTAAAGGCTCAGTGATACCACCAGCTCCTGCTACTATAGGTCTAAATTTTAGTTTGTTAATCCCTTTATGCACTTTAGGGACCTAAATATAGCAGGGACCCTAGGATTTTCAACATGCAAAAAAATAAATAATTTCTCATTTATGCTACCTTGTAGTAAATGATCTGACAAATAATATTTAATTTTAGAATATGAAATGTTAATTTCATTATGAGAAACGACAGTATAATGTTCCGAGTCTTGTAAAATGTTATTTATATACGTGTCATACTCTTCGTTATACATCAGGACCACCCCTCCCCCTTTGCAGGCTTCATCACTCTACAATTTTCGTCTTTTAATAATTTCAACAAAAATTTCTCTTCTTCTGACAAATTATTAGTGAAATTGTCTTTGCTATTCAGTTGTCTCACTTTTTTTCAGTTAACTCTTCAAAAATGTTTAATGATGAATTAATTGGTAGATTAAACAAACTCTTTCTAGACATTTCACCTTGATTTAGGTGTACACCTTTAAAATAAATCTGTAAGTTGAGCTGCCTAATAAATAACTCAATGTCAATTAATGTATTTACCAATGAAAAAGGACGTGTGGGAACAAAATGAAATACTTTAGTAAATAAACTAAAATAAGTCTCATTGACTACTAAATCTTTAAAGTTATAAATACTAAAATGATTGTGTTTGCAAACTCTTGAATCCATGTCATTCTGGATCATATCCTGGTTAACATCCTGTATATTATCAAGGGGTAAGGGCAAAACATCAGAATCTGTCAATAATTCTGAATTCTCCCTGGTGTCTGCCCCCTCCCTCCCCTGTAAAACTGGGGGTTCTGGTAAGAGTATCTCCTTTGCTTTTCTGCTAACCTCTCGCTTCTCCTCACCGTTCCTTCCCCTAAAGGGTGACCAAAGTGCTCATTATTATTGTCATCATTTACTAAATCAATTACGTTATCACTATCTGAGTTAGGTAACTCAGAAGTGCTGCTAAAAACTGGATAGGCTCTACCATTCCTGTCTTCCTTTAAATCCCTGCCAAGCTTCTTCATTTTTCTAAAAATAATTTTATCACAGTAATTGTCAATTTCTCCAAACAAGTTTTCGTATTTTCTTTGATCTAAATTCCCACTGTTAAAATTTAAAACTTTATGTAAAACATTCTTTCATTTAACATTTCTTTTTGACTTTCATAATCCCTAACCATTAACTTCAGCATTTCTATACCCGTATTATTAAACAATTCAGTTAACTGCTTGTATAACAATGAATTCTGCTTAACATTATTTGGGTATTTAAACAATCTCAACCCTTTGGGTACTCTTTCCGTTGAAATGCAATTGTTTAAATAGTCCATTTCTAACTGATTTGTTTTCAAAATGTAAAGTCTGTCTTTAAATTGTTTAAATGTCTCATCAAAAGTCTCAAATCTGTTGTCAAATGTCTGTTCGTTAAAATGAAATCGCCGACTAGACCACGTATCAAAATTAAAGTTATTATCAGTACCTGTAGTCCCGTTACCACCATGAATGTGGTGTTTATTGTTAACATCTCTTTTACCATGGTTTTGTTGTTCAATGTCTACCATAGGACCGCCGATTCTCTCTCCTTCACGGGCAGTAATTTGTTTTGCTAAACCAAGCCTGTTGCCTATGGTGTGCTGCTCCTTAAACTGGTGTTGGCTACCCGGTACCTCGGACTGTCCAGATGATGGAATCTTCGTGTTCTCAAGAATTTGTCATAGGAGAAGCATCATCTTATTAAATTTGTCTCTAGTGACTGGCGAGTTGTTGTCATCATTCTTTATTTCTTTCAGTAATACTGGTTTGTCCACGAAAACATCTGATTCTACTCGTTCTGCCATGAATAATCAAACTAAAGAACCACAAATACGAATGAACCAGGCTAGTAAAAAACGAAATCCAAGGCAGTCAAACAAGCATATCAAAGTGGTGTAGTTGATAAAAATAATTTTAATATTCAAACTCCAAAATGCAGTAAAAAGGCTCTACACAAACCCACACACAATCATTGTTAAGCGCGCTTTCACCTCGTATAATACAAAGCTTCAACAGAACTGAAAATCAAATCCTTCAGGTGTGTTAACAAAAAGATATACCATCAAGTCCAGGAGCAGAATTACCATTATGCAGTTTTAATACCACATCTAATTCTAGCAAGTACATTTTTTGAGGCAAACAAGCATTTTAATTTTCTGTAAGGTGAGAAACTTTCCAGTTCACTGAACTTCCAGCTGAACAGGAAAACTTTGATGTACATATAAAACTGCCAAAGAAAAAATAGTAAATTACCCAGAAACAGCAACAATGAACCCATACAATAAGATTCTTGTTTAACATTTTTCTTTCCTGGTAACCTAGATCTCATAAGTTTGTTTATGTAATAAAATATCTAATCAAAACAAAGTCAGTTGACTGCAATGATATTCTATTGTAAAACCTCATCAGAATTTACATTACAAAAAAAAAGATTCATAATCATACCATGCTACCTTATAAGCCATCTGTATGTCATGCAATGATTGACATTCTAAAGTACAGAAAACTTTTTATGTTTAGCTTTATAAGATATTCACCAGCAATTCCAATCCACACAAAAATCTCTCAAAGTACAAAACAAAGAAAAATAGTTTCATAAACTGTAAAATTCAAACAATCTCAGAAGATGGATTATACGCTGCAAAGCTGATCACCCTCCAGGTCTGAATGACAAAACTAATATCTATCCATTTCTCAAGAAGAGGGGATTAAGGAAAGTTTTACAATGATAATATAAACTACAGACTATAGGGACTATTAGTTTTTAACAGAAAACTTTTAACATTTGTCATCAATTTATGTGATTTATATTGATATCACATGGATTTGCCCTCCCAAGACAATAATACAAGTAGGGCATACTCTATTTTTTATATGTATTCATATTACTTATTCAGTTTTTGAAATTAATCATGTAGTTTATTCTACTACATTTTCGTAGCATCATAATGTTAATTACATATACCATCAATCTGTGTTTATGAATTATACTTTAATATTTGATTAGAAATCTTGACCCTTAATATTTTAAATATGCCTATTTTGTTTTAAATATGCTTATTTTAAATATGTCTATATTATTAGTTTAATGCATCTACTATTATTATTATTTATAATCTGAAACTGTATCACATTACTTTTTATTGCTGAAGCATGTAGGAAAGCTACACATGAAGAATGTTTATTGTATCACTTCCATCTAGTGGTCGTGAACCGTTACTGCAATTGTTAAGAACGCTTGCTAAAGTATCATTAAAGCAAGCCTTAATAAAAGTTATAATAACATTCATGAGGTTTATAGCCAAATAAGCATTTTATTCAGAAGTATCCTTTGTAATGGAGGAATTTTGTATATACAGAGAGGTTTTATTAATGATTTGTTATCTGATGATTTGTTATATATCTTTTTAAATTTTGAATTGAGCGTTGATCATTTAATTAGTCTAAGTATTTAAGGCTGTGCCTCACAATCTATTTTGTACAGTCTGAAGAAGCCCTAATGGGTGAAAGCGCTCACTGAATGTGTAATAAAGAACGTTCCTATTTTTATTTGGAGTTATTGTTCTTTGTACAGTGGAGTTACAGAAGATTTTTTCCGCATTTGATGTGTGAAGCCGCTGTGTAGTGTTCCTGCGATCTTGTTCTAAGTTTCATAAACTATTCAAAGTTACCTGCTATTCAAGGGTATGAAAGACCCAAACACTTAATTGTTTATGCCTTTATCCTCTCAAATGACATGATCAGAGGCAGTAAGATGAAAGGAAATGTTGATCTGTTATATGTAAAGAAAAAAAAGCTTAGAAGAAAGTAAAGTATCTGAATATACAAAATTTTCATCAAAGGATTACTGCTAGAGTATGCATTATTTTGTGGATGGTCCATTCAAAACTTCAAACAAAAGGAAAAAATCTCCAGTAGCACAATGTTCAAGGCAGTAACTGGCATCGTTATCCTGGTTAAGTTTACAAATTTAGATTGCAAGTAAAAGCGCTGAATATTTTATTAAAAGTTACTGTCTGGAACATTGTGCTACTGGTATTTTTTTTCCTTTTTGTTTCTATCTTTATGCTGTTTTGTTCTTTTATTTATTTATTTTTTTGGTTGGTTGGTTATTTAGCTTTTAATTAATTAATTTATTTATTTAATATTTGTTTACTGGGAACGTCCGACTGAGACAGAGCCCATTTTCAGGGGATGCCCAGGGAAAAATGCTTCAGATGCATGTCTTCGGAATGTGAGAGGAAACTGGAAACCCAGAGGAAACCCACATGAACACAAGGAGGACATTCAGATTCCACACAGAAGACACCCCAGCTGAGAGTTGAACCAGAGAACCTCTTGCTGTGAGGTGGCAATGCTAACTGCTGCACCACTGCACCAACCTAGGCTATCTACATTTGCTCTAAATGTTCAAATAAATATTTATTATCAGGAGATAAAGAATGCTTCAGTGACCTTACATGACAATTCCAGTCAGCCAATAAATAATATGACTATTAATCACTGCATGAAGTTTTAAAGCATCAGATAGCTTTTCCTTCTCTTTCATTAGTGGTTTTGTACTAAACAACAATTAAATTAAATAATTCAAACGTCCCTGTAAAATCATATATTAGTATTCTGCCAGGAACTGCCACTAAAACATCTAAAACAAGAATGCATGTTCAAAAGAATAATGGAATTCCAGAACAAAGGTCAGCATCCATACTTCAAATAACAGGGTTACCCCAAATCAATTCAACCTGTCTTTTTTGACATGCAAATAATGAGTATCTAAATAAATAACAAACATACGCCTGTAGTTACACCAAAGTTTAAGAAAAAAGCTTTCTTTTTTCATTTATAGCACTGTTGACATTAACACAGCAGGAAAGACGATTATTTATTCCCCTTCTTTGCAGTTGTTTTCTTAATGAAACCTCAATGTAACTTCCTTTTATGAACTCTTTTCCTTACTGTAGTAGGCACTTTCTCTAAATGACCATCATTTCCAATTCAATTTCTTCTACGTACTCCTCTTTTTTCTCTTCATCATCATCATGCTCTTTCTCCTTTTCTTCTACCTGAACCTCTTGTATTTCTACTACCACAGCCTCATTTAACACATTCAGAGTAGAAGAAGTACCATTATTTAATTTTTCAGTAGAACGGTCAACCCGAGATACAGTTGTATTAGGGCAAGACTAATCAACATTCATATCAGTAGTAGTCAAAGGCACACCATTTAAATGTTTTGGATAATCAAGCCAAAAATGTCCAGATAAATGACATGTTGAACATTGTGGAGTACAGAGATTTTTCTTATGGCCTACTTTCCAACAGTGGAGACATTTATCCTTATCACAATCTCACGACAAATGCATTAAAGAATCACAATCGAAAACACATTTTAAGCTAACCTGATATACAGCATATACTTTACAACCAGCAACTGAGACAACACTCAGAATGTGTTGCACTTTTCCCTAAACAACAGGCAATAACTACCCACACCTCCCAAGCACCATTCCACAAGTTCCTATCATCAAAAACTTTCTTTACAGAAAAAAAAGAGAGAAACAAGTCTCCCAAAAAATTCTTAATGCCATCTCAGTTTCTGCAGTCCAAAACTGAACAGTTGAGTTACGTTTACAATTTACGTTAGATGCATACAGTACATAGTCTTTTCAAGGGCCCTGCAGTTTTTGTATTAAACTTTTGTATAAATCTATCAATGCTGTCCACAGACTCAAATGTAATGTTGTAGCAAGAGTCTTTTTCAACATGAATAAAGCCTCACACATTTCTAGACCACCAGCAAAGATGCAGCACGTGGAGAAAAACATCAGCAGCAGAAGATATATTTTTTACAGCAGCAGCAAGAGCCTTAGACTCAGATGTGGCATCAAATGAAACAGCAGAATAATCCTCGGACAGGCAAACAGGATGAGTCTGAACACCAACATTTTTTCTGAAAACATCATATCCTCACTTCGGTCATCTAAAAACACAGAAACATCACATTTCTCATCAATTTAACTCCATAATTCTACCATACCTGCCTCAAACTCCAAGTAAACAATTAATTCCTTTAACTGGTAACTCAGCATGTAAAAATCAGCTTCCAGTCATTGGCGGACCAGAGTTCTGCTGTGTCGACCCTTGACCAGGAAAAGCTAAAAGACACAACACAACAATATGTACATAATGCTTAGCTTTGAAGTATGCATGATTGCCACTCCTAATGATTAAACTGCAGTGACCTTTAAGGAAAAAAGCTCAACACAGCAAAAAAATATATCATTCTGAAGTAGTCAGCAGTCCTCTGTTGCTGCATTTAGTTGCCTGATACGTTATGGAATGCTTAGCTATAATATGGCACCAAGGGGCAGGGGAGACCTGCATAGATCTGCACAACATTAGTAGAAAGTGGATATTAAGAATAATACCGAATTATTTATTTTTTATTTTATTTTGTTCATTCTTATTGTGGAAACCACTGAGAAACTCAAAGTATTTTGATTTAGAATGATCTTTTACGATAATAAAAGTAATGTTTAGCGCACGTCAGTGTAATTGCTGTTGCTTTCATTTATCTCCCCGATTGCCTAGTAGGATCGCACTTCATTCACCAAGGTAAGATTTTTAATTCACCAAAGCTTGTAATTGATCATCATATGACTGACTGATTAATCGTTAGTCCACTAACCAGCTTCAGTGGAGTGTCAGCTGAGACGCAGTCCTTAGTAAAATAAAAGTCATCTTATATGGCATTCTTTTTAATTTGCAGTAGTATAAGATTTGTTACATGGACGCTTGGATACTGCTTCCCTTAAAGAAGCAACCAGGAAGATATACTATTTCTTTCCTTTAGGGATGTGTTATGCATTATAAGAATATTTTCTCCTGTTGCATTTTTGTAATACATTCTATACTTGCTGTGTGGTGGGAGAAACTGATTCAGGTAGGGGTGAGAAATAATGCATTCTTTATACACTGTAGATATACGTTTGAAGGGAAGCTTGTCGAATAGAAAATCCTGGTAGAGCTTAACAAAAGTCAGCTTATTTCATGTACCAGCTTTTTTTCTGTGTGAGACTGTGATACAGTGGCTTTTGGGGAATTTGACCTTGCCCCAATGTAGTGCAGTCTCAGAGTTGGTATATGTAATTTGCAGGGCATGTGAGGAGTGCAGGAGTTTTACTTTTTTTTTTTTTTTCAATTTTCGATCGGCTGGTGATTGACAAATTGTCTTTGATCATTTGCCATTTGATATGTTGATTTTTCGATGATTTATCACACATTTGTGTGTGTGTGTGTGTGTGTGTGTGTGTGTGTATATGTAGGTAGATATATATATATATATATATATATATCTATATATATATATATATATATATATATATATATATATATATATATATGTATATGGGTCTACTTCTTTTGACCTAACTTTCATTTGCCTGACCCCATTTGACTGAAATTTAATTTGCCTGACACTTCATTTGCCTGACACTTCATTTGACTGACAAGTATTATTAGCAAGAAAATGGAATATGCCCCCTTCCCCACTGTAGTACAACCCTAGAGTTAGAATATTTAGTTAGGGGGGTGTGGGGGGCACAGCCCCCCACAATGGGGTGTCTGGGGGGGGTGAAGCCCCCCACTTCATTTCATATGATATTGTTAACTTTTGATGTAATATTGCTTAGTAAAAGAAAAGTAAGTGGAGGGCTTTGCCCCCCACATCCCCCCTTGTGGGGGGCTGTGCCCCCCACACCCCCCTAACTATATATTCTAACTCCAGGATAACACTACAGTGGGGAAGGGGGCATATTCCATTTTCTTGCTAATAATACTTGTCAGTCAAATGAAGTGTCAGGCAAATGAATTGTCAGGCAAATGAAATTTCAGTCATTTGGTCTCAGGCAAATGGGTGTCAGGCAAATGGGAGTTAGGTCAAAAGAAGTAGACCCATATATATATATATATATATATATATATATATATAAATATATATATATGTATGTATGTATGTATATATATATATATATATATATATATATATATATATATATATGTATGGGTCTACCTCGACCCAACGAAATTATGTTTCACAGAAACATAATTTGGCGAGCTGAATTTCGCGATAGGGCATTTTTACTGAAATGCACTTTCGCAAAAATGCAACTAACTGAACAGCAACGGGGGCTGTTGCTTAGATTGTGGTACAGCGGGGATAGTGCGATCTTGGAGTGAGAATATAAAAGAAGCAAGGCTGTGGGGGGTGCCCTCCTGCATATATATGGTTAGCGTTGTGTTTTTTTATTTTGTTTGTTTTTTTTTTTTTTTCGGTTAAGTTGTTTTTCGTGAATTGTGCATTTTGGTAAAAGTTCACTTTCGCAAAAAACAGCTTGCGTTATTACGTTTCATTGAAACGTAATTTTGATGGGTCAAAGTAGATCCATAAAATCTGTGTGTGTGTGCGTATTTGTGTATGCATGTTTATATATAAGAAAAGTCAGAAGTTAATTTTTAAGGGTATTTAGAGTATGTAGCAAGAATGAAGATTTGATTAGAGAAACAGATAGACTAGAGAGACTATTTGAGGATAGAGGTATAACAAACATATGATAAGTAATGCACATGATGATGTGGCTAGGAACAGACAGCATGCCTGTCCTAGAATGACCATGATAGACACTAATGGGATGACTAATGCCAATAAATATATGAATAGAGTAAATAATATCCCCATTTGTCACGAAATATACTAGTAACAATGGTGGGGGTTATTCAGAAGTATTGGCACCTGTTAATTGTGGATAGTTCTACAGCCCACATGATAGGTGATACACCAAATTTTACTTATAGAAATAGTAACAACCTTAAATAGTGACTGTGTAATAATAAAATGAATACATATACAGAGGGGAGAGGTTAGGCACATACCCATGTAGGAACTGTAATATTTGCCGAGTTATCAGCAGAGATCAAGTGTTTATCCATCCTACTCTATCTTTTACTTTTAAACCTACATTTTATGCAGACTGCAGTACCACTAATTTAATATGCCTAGCTACTTGCAATCTTTGTTCTTGTTTTTATATTGACAAGACTATACAGTGTTTGAAAGATAGGTTGAGCAGATTTTTATACGACATTAAGAATAAGAACATTAAAAATGCACTTGCCAAACACATTTTGGAATATCCAAAACATTGTTTCTCTTTTAGAGTTTTGCAATATGTCTACAAGGATGTAAGAGGAGGGGATACAAATAATTATTTAGAGGAAAATGAATTAAAGTGGATATTGAGGCTACAGGCACATAAGCATCCAGGGATTAATAGTAGTGTTAGCTTCAAGCCCATTTTAAATGGGTGTAGACTACAGAAGAGATAGTAGCACTGATTCATGTTGCAGTCAATAAGAAATAATATGATCTATATGTTGATTGGTTGTTTTTTACTATATAAGCCTGTACAGATTTTAACTTTGCATAGGATCTGAAGAAGTGTACTTGTACGTGAAATTGCTTGTCCTTTCATGATTTTTTATTGAATGTTTTATTAAATGTGGAGTCTTTGCTGTGGTTGTCTTGCTGGTTTTTATTTCTGCTATATATAAGAAAAGTGACTCTTTAAATTATCTTAAACATACATAAAAATGATTACAGTATATTCTTGGGGTGCAAAGGAACTTTGGGATGTAAAACTATTAAACTATAACATAGGGCTATGTCTGAAATGTCCCAGAACTTCACCTGCATTTTTATTGGCTTGAATACTTGAAGAAAAAGTCAATTGGCAGGTCACTGGAGCTGCAGGCAAATTTTATCTAAAGAAGCTGCTCTTTCCTATAAAGCACTAGGAGTCTTAACAGATATCCTAGATAGCTAAACAAATCTGGATGCCATCATATAAAGTTTACAGATCACAGTTATATGCAGACTTACCTACCTTTTAATACAGCCTACCCCCAAAGAATAATGCTGGACTACCATGGAATTGATCTAGGTGGAACTTGAACCAGACATTGACATGTTTTGCTTAGAAAGCACAAGATTATAAAAAAAATGTTTGCAAAGACGAATACATTCTGCCAGATCTAACCTATTGATCTGATGTTGTCCACTTCATTCCATTAACCTGAGGGCCTCAGTTCTGACTCAGAACCAACTGACCACCTTCTTACAGCTGGAGGTTCCAAACTTGAGCTCGTCCCAATGCCCTGCTCCCCCATATTACCCCAGATCTTGTTTGCCACACTTGGGGTTAGTAGCGAGTTCCACTTGAGCTTCTCTGTTGGTGTTTTTTTTTGCGGGGGTGAGTTTTCTTCCATTATTTTGTAGTTCCTACATGTCCTATCTTCTCTTTTGCCTTCCTTTCTTCTTTCTAGTTGTCAGGTTCTGACCATTAGGCTATAAAAAAAGGTTTCTTCTTCTCCTTCTTTTTCTTCTTTTTTTCTTCTCTTTCTTGCTTGCCATTTCTGTTCTCCCTCATGGCTGATCAGAAGCCTTTGGGCTTTAAAAAGTGCACTTCCTGTGGATGGAAGATTCCCTTATCTGATGCCCATGGGGGGGTGTCTACTGTCTCATCTTGAATGGCTTGCTTCCTCCTTCTGCCACCTCAGGTGTTCCTTTCACATCAGGGGCTCAATCCCTGGCTAAGAAGCCCAAGGATTCTGTGGAGTCCATAGGCCATCTCCTGCACAGTCCTCCTTGGAACCTCTGTGGGAGAAATCCAATTCTTCAGAACTGATGCATTCAGCTCTGAGCTCTCTTATCTCAATCTCTCCTCTGTCTGCTTCCTTCTCTGTTGCTAATGGGCTGAGTGGTGTTTCCTCGGGGTCTGCTCCAGCTGTGTTAGCACCAGGTTCTTCTCTGCTGGTGCCTTCCAGGAGGTCTCTATCCCATTCCCCACAGAGATCTTCCCAACACCCCTCTTCAGCTTTGTCTAGGTCTTCCCAAAGCTTGTCCTCTAGGGATGTTGGTAAGGTCTTGAGGCAGTTCATCAAGACATAGCTTCAGATGGGACTTATGTCCACTCTATCCACTTCTAGATCTATGAGGCTCTCCCCCTTCCAGCCTGTAGCTCCTTCTCCAATTCATCCCTCAGTTTTGGAGTTGTCGGTTACATTAGATCCTGGTGCTGGGCTGTCAGAGCTGATAGAGATTTCTCCTTCTCCTCTGATATTCTCCTCAACTTGGTTGGCTCCGACTGTTTCAGTTCTAAGCATGTCTTGGAGCCGTAGCATCAAGGTCAGTTCTGGGAGGATTTACTTTGACTCCAAATGTCTTGCAGCCATCTTTTCCCCTCAGGGCCTTGGCCTTTGACAGCCTGGCTCCTACTAGCCCTTCGGAGTGGGAGGCCCATTCTCTCCAGGAGGTGTCTGCCCAGTGGCTTCAGACCCAGTGAGACAGCTCCAGGTGGTTTGGTGTCCTTCTGCATTTGAGATTGTGGAGAGGATTATCTCCATTCCTAGGAGACCCTCAGCACTTACTGCAATGGAACCTCCCCCGCCACACTCTGAAATTTTCCCTGAGATCTCTGAGCTACCACATGGGCAGCCAGTCCCACAAAGCCTCCACACCATTCCCTCAATGGATCCCCAAGCCTCTTTCAATACCTTCCTGGAGTGCCCTCCTGAGGAGGTCGCTCAAAAGAGACCATGTAAAAAGAGCACATGGATTCCCCTACAGATTCCCTTACCACAGATACCAATTTTGAGGAATGCGAATGGTTTCCCAAATCTCCACCTGATAAGGCCTCCTTTGGAGACATCCTTGAAATCCTTCACCATAAGGGTGGATGGTCCTCCCAAACCCCTTCCCCGGAAGAATCATTTTTGTGGGAGGCATTTGGGGGTGGTCCATCTACCACATGGGTGTGTTCTCACCCGGCCAACCTGCTGATCCAGCTGGTGTTGTCAAGGGCTTGGAAGTAATTGGCTACAGTAGAACCTATTCCCAAGCATGCAGATAAAATGTTAAGCACCCCAGCTGACAAATGAATTCCGGTAGATGCCTTGGTTGTGGTCGCAGCCACCAAGAAGGAACTTGCTCAGGAAAGCTGCTCTGTCCACCCCCCCCCCCAAATAGAGAATCCTGGGCTTTGCACAGATTTGGCATGAGAGTCTATGCCTCTTCTACCTTTGCACTTCGGATGTTGAACTACTTGTCTCATTTTACCCTGCTACAAAGGGAGTTAGTTAAGGAACTTTCTATCTTGGTCCTGGGGTCCATACCTAACAAAGAGCAGAAGTCTGTTTCCTCAAGGTTGGCCACCCTACATTTCCTAGTTAATGTGTCCATGAGGCTTATCTCTCACTCTGTGTAGGGTACCTCAAGGACGGCTAGTTCAGGCATTGCCATTAGAAGTCATGCCTGGATGAGGCTATGTGATTTTGTGGAGCCTTTCAAGCAGTCCTTCATTAATGCCCAATTTGATGGCTCCACCTTGTTTGGGCCTACGGTATGTGACACCTTGATCCAGAGTGAGAAAGATGGCAAGACCCTGTCTGCCATTGGGATCCATTTTTCTACTCCACAATGGACCTTCTCTAGGAACCAGCATAGTAGTAAGAAAACATCACTTTGGAAGTTTCAGTGCCCTTTCCAAGACACTACAGAAGACTCCCCCCCCCCCCCAAGGCAGAGGGGGATACAGCCAGAATCATAGATGCTGCCCATGCAGCCAGGGGTGTCATCAAAATCAACAGTTACAGGAACCTGCCCTGGAAAAGCCTTTCCAGCGGTCCTGAACAGTTGCCCAGCTGCTTGCCTCTGGAAGCAGTCAGGAGACATTTTTCCTTACACCCTGAAACTTGGAAGGCCATCACACACAACAAATGGGTTCTAAAGATGGTATCCAGAGGATACTTCCCTTTTCTGACATTCCAGTCAGAGGTAGGATGCTACCCAGGAAATAAGAAAGTTACAGCAAAAAGGGGTCATCCAAGAGGTTCCCCCCAATCAGGTCTGATCAGGTAGAAAACAAACTGACAAACGAAAAACTGAAGAAAAGAACACACTGTGAACAAGCACCAACACTTCTCTCAGCTCGATGAAGAAATAAATATAAAAAGCCATTCTTATTCACTTTAATACCAAAATAAAATAAAATTAAGTGCTTTTCATTTGGGAAATATCCAAACTTCTTCAGATGTAGAGCAAGAACAAAAACAGTCAGCCCAGCAAAAATCCACTCTATATCAAGAAGAGTTAATTGGTTAATTGCCTACAAGTGGATCACAGCACTCATTTAAAATTACACTTCACAGTTGCATTGTTTTGCTAACAAGACCAAAATGAACCTAAAAACTTCAAGACTTTATAAACATCATGACACAACAGAAATTATTACTTTTGCTAAGAATAAATATAAATATATGTGCATGTAATAAAACTAACACCCATCCCTGACCTAATTACTATGCAGTATTATGAAAACATAATCTATACAAAACAAGGTATATAAAAGCATAATATAAAAAATTGTTAATTTATAACTTCATTATTTCATATTAATACTTTGTCAATAAAATAAAATAAATAACCAACCATCCAACCGAATAGCATGTGAAAATACCTAGGAAATTACCTAAAACATTTTTACCTAAGCAAGCTTTTTAATTTTAATATACTTGCTAAAGAATACATTTCATTGATACCTGGGGGGGCACAGGAGTTTAGTATCAACTGCCATTTCAATTCATGTTCTTCGAGGTATAACTTAACAATGTTACTATCTAAATACCTCAAATTCTCATGTGCAGCTACCTGTGTTATGACTCTAAATTTAAAACCATGGCTGTGGTTATCTTTACAGTGCCTAGCTAGAGCATTATCCATTTTTTGTTTACTAATAGCATAGATGTGTTCGTAAATCCTGTCACGCAATCTACGATTGGTCTTACTGATGTAGAAAGCCGGACAGGTATTGCACTATGCAAGGTATACCACTGATCTGGAATTACAATTGAACTTGCCCTTAGTATAAAACTTGTAGTTCCTTATTCAACATTTTTTACCTGTTTCAATATAAATACAATATCTGCATGCATCACACTTATACATTCCTACATGCCTATTGGATGGTTTTATGGTAGTTTCCATCACCTTCTTTAGGTTCTGTCCCTTCCTATATGTAATAGTTGGAGATTCCCCCAATTTAGCAGAGATCTCCTTATCCACTGAGAAGAGGTGCCAGTATTTTTTAACTATTGACCTAATCTCCTCAGCCTCAGCGCTGTATGTAAAAACAAATGAAATTGAGAAGGTTCTGTTCTGATGATTCCTTTTCTCCCCTAGTTCATTAACCACATCTGTAAGGGGAGGACTCAAGGTGCCTATATTAACTGGTTCATTTATAGGACAGTTGTTCAAAATAGGCTTGTATACACCTTGGGACCTTTTTAACTGGACTTCATTTATAATACCAACCAAAAATTTGGAAGGGTAACCCCTGTTAAGGAACATATTCCTAAGGTTTAAACATTCCTGTTGAAAGTCAACTTCACCAGAAACCATCCGAGCTGCTCGAACCAATTGTCCCTTAACAACAGATTTTTTCTGTTGTAAAGGATGTGCACTAGAGAAATGCAAAAAGAGTTTGAATAAGTAGTCTTTCTATAAATCTTTGCAGTGTATTTTGATTCCTGAATATTTTTTGTAAGTTCCACATCTAAATAATGGACTGAAGATTCCTGATAATCCTTGGTAAACCTCAAAAACTCAACCGAACTGTTGAAAAAATCAAAATATTTGGTAGCCAGGGTCATATCACCAGCAATAATCATAAAAATATCGTCCAGGAATCTAGTGTAAAAAACAATGTTTTTCATCCCTTGACTAGTAAATACATAATTTGATTCCCAAAAGGCCATAACCAAATTTGCAAGACTGGCTCCACAAGGATCAGGTGTTTACTTCAGATTCTTTTTTAGTATCAAATAGACAGGGAACCTGTGGCCCATATTGTAGCTCACCTACCTGAATAAGTCAGTGAAACACAAAAAGTTCAGGGTGGTCACAATTCAATCCATCTTACCTCTTCTGAAGACAGGCGATTGGATGTGCTCTATAGACCTCAAGGATGTTTACTACTATATCAAAATGGACAGGTGGTCCAGGTCCTTTATACATTTTAGGCTGAGAGCCAGTCAGTTCCAGTTTTGGGCACTTCTGTTTGGCCTCACCACAGCCATCAGGGTTTTCATCAAATGTCTAGTAGCAGTAGGAGATCATCTCCGTCTGCAAGGCTATCAGATATTACCATATCTGGATGACTGGCTCCTCACTGCCCCAACCAGGCATCTTCTCCTTCAGGCCAGAGACTACTTCCTCAACCTAGCTGCCACTCTGGTCATAACTATAAACTGGCAGAAGTCACATCTGGATCCTGTTCAAATCATAGACTTTATAGGGGCACATCTAGACACAGCATTGGCTCATGCTGATCTTACATCGTACAGGGTGCTAAATCTGACATCCCATGTCAGCCAGATTTTAACTGTTCTGAAACCTGTGGCTCCTCTGATTCCATGAGCTTTGGGTTCCATGGCAGCAACCATAACTCTTCTTCCAATGGCATGTTTTCACATGTGTATTCTTCAGTGGACCCTAGCAGTACAGTGGTCTCTTCTCAGAAATCCTTTGAGCCTATTAAACTGCCTCATTTGTGCAGGGATCCTCTCCTTTTGTGGATCCAGTCTCCAGAGGTCACTGAGGAATGACCATTTGTTCTTCCCTCCTCAACCAACATTTTGACCATTGGATGCCTCCCAGTTTGGGTGGGGGGCACTGTCAGGGCCAGATGGTCCAAGGCATGTGGACACACCATGAGACCAAGTTGCATATCAATGTTCTTAAGATGAGAGCAGTTCTTCTAGCATGGCAAGAACTAGACAGAGTTCTTCTTCAGGGGACTATTGCTATCCAAACAAACAACATGTCAGTAGTTTGGTACCTCAACAAAAAGGGGGGATCCAGGTCTTATCCTCATTGTCGAGAAGCAATGAGAGTTTGACAATGGGCGATTTCTTCCAACCACTTTATGACAGGAATGCACATCCCAGGGGAATCCAATATTCTAGCAGACAGACTCAGCAGAGTGCTGCTGATGCCTCACGAGTGGTCCTTGAACCTATCCATGGCAGAGACAATCTTCCAGAAATGGGGTTATCCTTGCTGTGACCTCTTTGCATCCTTCCTAACAACAAATGCAGCAAGTATTTTGCATTGATCCCTCCTCAGTGACAGTCTCTCAGGGATGCTCTGGTTCATGCTTGGCCCTCCAGTCTACTATACTCCTTTCCCCTCTTCCTTTGATTACCAAGTTCCTTCAGAAAGCTCTAAAGTTGCGAAGCAAAGTGATTCTTATTGCTCCCTTTTAGCCTGAACAAACCTGGTTCACCTTTCTTTGGTCTCATCTGGTTTGTCCACCCATGAGGTTGGATCTGAGTCCAGATCTTCTGTCTCATCATTTGGAGCATCCACATGTCAGATTCAGGCCCTGAAATTAACTGCATTGTTTCTCCAGTTCCGATGATGACTACATCTCCCAGGCTGTCTTCTCCAGTCTGGTAAATTCTGATTTCATCACATAGGGCTTCCACTTGCAAAATTTACAAAAGTAAGCAGAAAAGATTCTCTGTTTTGGTGGAACAGAATCAGATAAATCTTTTTACAGCACCTATTTCAGTAGTTCTATTCTTTCTGCCTTCCCTTTTCAAGGAAGGTGCTAATCATTCCACAGTCAAGGTACACATTACTGCCATTTCTAACTTCCATTTTGGTTGTGACTCAGCATCTTTAGCCTCTTGTAAGTTATGTAAGGATTTTCATAGGAGCGCCTTTTTGCTGTGGCCTTCAGTCAGGGACCCTATGCCTCCTTGGGATCTTACTATGATTTTGCAAACCTTGCTCTATCCTCCTTTCAAACCTTCAGCTACTGTAGATATCAAATCCCTTTCCTGGAAAACTATTTTCCTTGTAGCAATTACCTCGGCCAGGAGAGTGTCTAAGCTGCTGGATCTTTCTGCAAAATTTCCCTATTTAGTTTTTCATGAAGACAGAGTTACCCTATAGACTAATCCTTCTTTTTTACCCAAGGCGGCTAACTAGACAAACATTAACCAGTCAATTAGTCTTCTACTTTTCTTTCCTCGGTATCATAACAAAGGAGAATACACTTTGCATATGCTTGATCTGCATACACAACTTTGCTTTTACATCCATAGAACTAAATCCTTCAAAAAGTGTGATCATTTGTTTGTTTCCTTTTTTCAAGTGCCAAAAAGGTAAGGCAGTGACAAAGTTTCTTTGGCCAGATGGTTGAAAGATTGCATTATGCTTCTTTACTCTTCTAAAGGTGTTCCCTTGCCAGGTCTGCTAAGGGCACATTCTACAAGGTCCATGGCCACGTCCCAAGCTGTTTAGTCCAGAGTTTCTATTGAAGACATTTGTGCTGCTGCTGGTGCTGCTTGGTCAAACCCCAATACTTTTGTTACTCATTACAAATTGCACATTATATCCAGGAATAGAAGTGCTTTTGGTACTTCTCTACTCCAGAATATCTTTCTTTAATGGTCACCCTGGATTATGGCAGATAGGGCTCTCTCCCTCAGGTTAATGGAATGAAGGGGACAACATCAAATAAGGAACTTATGTTCTTACCATAAAGTTCCATCTGTGTTGTCCAACTTCATTCCATTAACCTTCCTGCCCCCCTCCCCCTATCCAAGTTTATTTGGGAAGCCTAGTAGATGTTTCCGGGAATTCTAATTCTTTGGTTGAGTTCCTGATGTTCTGTTATTGGGAGATCTGTATATATTTTAATCTCCTTAATTTTGTATTATAGTTAATGTTTATTAGGAACACTATGTTCTTGTTAACAAACTTGATCTGAGTTAATGTGGTGGGAGCAGGGCATTATGGGTAGGTAGGAATAGCTCAAGTTTGGAATCTCCAGCTGTAAGAAGGCAGCCGGTTGGTTCTGAGCATTGGAACTGAGTCGATCAGATTAATGGAATGAAGTCGGACAACACAGGTGGAACTTTATGGTAAGAGCGTAACGTCTTTATTTCCCATAAATACTCCATAACTGAAAATAGTTTCCAGCTGTATTCAACTAAAATGATTAATAAATATTCTTTAGTGGAACAGCATATGAAATTTATAATGTTAGCATTTCAAACTACTGAACAAATATATGGCACACCAGAGGTTCCTTCTATAGCATAAGATGACAAGTTTTTATTTTTGCAGTGTGACATCCCATCCTGCACCTCTCCTCTGTCCTTTACCTTCCTACAACTTTGCTGCTTATGTAAGGTAACTGTAGAAAAGTAATCTCCAGAAAAAAGGAGTGTTTGGTTTTGTTATGAAACTGAACATTTTTTCAAGAACATTTTAAGTCTCCTAGGGTTTAGATTAATTTAATGAAATGAGGTACAGGAGTCTTCATTCCCTGTAAAAGTTTACTCTCTGTAATACTTGAAAGCATCACCATTTATTTATTTCAAGTACAGAAGTGTAGTTTTTAATATATGGACTTCTGTGTTTTGAAAAGTGTGTAGATTTGTTTGAAAACAAACTGCTTCTAAAATTTATAATCAGTAGCACTTTGTAAGTGTCTTACAGACATAATAGAGACTAGTATGATTAAATTCTGAAATCGATAGAAAGATAAACTTGAGAAGTGCTTCTCTAGTACAAGAACCCATTGCAACAGCACTTCGAGATGTGTGTAAAAATTGTTAAGCACCCACCTAAGCACTTATGTCCAGGTCTCGCACTGGAGACTAATAATGGACAGTGCTGGCTGGCAAAGAACCATGAAATAAAGTAATATACTTTTGTTTCTGTCTACTGACTTGCTTCAAAAATGTTCCTAAATTTGTCTTGTACTTTTTCTCTGTCTGCAGTAATTTTTTTTTATTTGCTATTACATCATTGAAGATTGCAGTAAGTCAAAACTGCCAAAATTAGTTTCATGTGCCTTATTGCTCAGAAAATGGCATATTGGTACAAAATGAGCTGTTGTATTAAATTTGTAAATGCTGCTGCCTAGTAGTTCATTGTTCCAGGGGGTTATTGGGAACACCCTCTGCAATTGCTCACACACTACTTCGCTGACTTTATACCACTGGGATATGCGTATCATTTCACCAATATGCCATTGGTACATACTGCTATAACCTTATTTTGTAGTCATGTTAAGTCAGCCATTATATCCATTTGGTGGGAAGTCCAAATAGCATGTCCCACATGGTATTCAATACATTCCTATCTATCATGTGAAGACAATAGACCTCTTGGTTAGTCATTATAAGTGCTTACTGCCTGGTACAATATTGCTAGCATAGCACTTAGCAGGACCTGCACCCACTGCTACTGCATTGCATCTGTTACCCAGATCCTGAGTATATAAGCCTTACTGTACCCCAACCTTTATATTTTCCCTTTTTGCCTGTATGTGATGTTTCCTATTGAGTACAGTGCATTAAAGCAAGCTAGGCACTGCAATATTTTTATGCTTCCAAAATGACATGCTGTAAACAACTTAATTTACATTGACCTGTTCTTTATTTCCATTCTTTCTCTACTACTTTCCGCATCGTCGAGTAACACTGTGGAATGACTTTTTTATGAATTAAAGCATTACTGCACACTCATTCTGCCATTTGATGACTTTTTCAGTTTTATTTTATGCTGCATTTTGATTGTGTATGGCTTTTTATCCCTAATGATCAATAAATCTCTAATGATCAATAATTTCCTCCTCCAGCAGTTGTGCACAAACCTAAACTTGCTGTAAACGTAGCCGTACTATGATTGTGTATAGGTTCATAGAAGATCATAGATTAGTGGTAGGCTAACTGCCCTTGCGAGCCATTTTAAGCTAAGCCAATTATCCCTTGTGAGACTCAAACCCTGCACCTTGTGTTTATAAGGCAAACAAAACACCTTAACCATTAGGCCACCCTCCCAATGGGATTTTTGGATTTTATTTGTGACAGCTTTTTGTAACTGCTAACAGTCTTGGTTATGAAACCAACAGGTCTAGGGTTGAGTTAAGGTCACAGCTATCAGATGTCAATTACATACCGTTCTATATTGCTTAAGCTGAATATATATTTATCTGTGAATACAAGTTGTAGAACTTGCATCACCAACAGCTGAGATCAAAACTGAAAACAGAACAAAACTTAAAATAAAACTCATCATGTTACTGGTATTTGCTTCAAAATTGAGTATATACAGTAATTGCTTGAGAAATCCTTGTCGATTTAATAGATTTCAGGCATTTGGAAGTGCACTCTAACTTTTCCTGTAAGAGGTACCAATGCTGATAGAGTATAGCTATGATTTAGCATTATTTGGAGAACATGTATGAGGCTTGTTTTTGTTAAGACAAACTATTTGTTAACTGCAGCCCTTTTCAAATCTCTGCATTATTGCTCTGAACTTGCTTTTGCCCATCTGTCATTTACAAACTGGAAAGATCTCTCACTAAGCCTCAATAATACTTAACAAATGCCAACAAGAGACATTAAACAAAGGCATCCAGCTGCCTGTGTTTGCTAAGTGATTTGAAGAGAGCAGATTGTTTTCTTTGTATCTAAAAGTAAGATATAGAATTATGTGTCAAAATCCGGAATGGTTGTAAAATTGTTTTCAGTGGGTTGCTATATCCATTATTAACAAGAACATAAAAGCCTAAGTGGGGATTTAAGTTACTCTAAGCAGTTTATTGCAGTACATACATGTGCTGGTCATGTCTGGGTTATTTGTACTTAAACTATATGGGCTAAAATCCTCATGGAAATGTATAGCTAGGCTTCCAATGATCCTTGTGGATCTATAGCTTAGTAAGTATCTATGAATCTATGTACCTAGATAGCAGCAGAGGCCTATATTATCCCATATATGCAGAATGCCAGTTATTAAAAAAGGTATGAACTATTCAAGAAATGGTCAATTAGGAGATTTGCGATGCAATATTTAGTTGAAGAATGCATACTCATGTTTTCCTTATACTTTGCAAAAATGCTATTCCTTGTTGATGGAATAAGATTCAAGTAAAAAAATCTGAATGCAGAAATTGATGTGTACTTAAATAATAACAGATGCCATGGCATTACAATGATGACATCACAGAAAGAATGCAGTAAGTAATCAGATACCATTAAAAGGAAGACACAGAGCTTGGAACCTGCACAAATGTACAACTTTAGAAGAAAGAGCCTTGCATTATCTACATTTTACACAACTGATAAAATCAGAGCTTTTAAACAAGGTATGGACAGTATACCTTTCAAAACAAACATTTGGTTTCCTAAATTCAGAAAGTAGCCAGAGCTTGTATTGGCATATAGGCCTTAGTTTTTGAAGACTAGTTTAATACTTGAATGTACTTATGCGCGTACCCCTCAACTGCCATAATTTATGCAGAGCACTATGATGTTGACACTCAGATTGAATCTTGCGCCTCCCAGATTTATTAGTGTTCATCACAAAATTAGACTTGTTTAATGGTACATACCTTTTAAGTGAATAAGCCTATACAAATATTCTGTGTTAGTACCTATATAGGGTCTATTATTAAATGGCTTTCTATTGTGACAATAAGAAAGTGTTCCTCTTTTTTACCTTCTGCTATTATTGTTAAAGGGCAGTGCCTTGTTTTCTAATCCTGCAGATTGAGAACTGTGTTTCAGTATTCAGTAATATGCACATTTTGAGGATTTAAGAGTTACTTCCATGGGTTATTTGTTTTTTATGCACTATTTCAAAGGAAAAGGCTTTTTGGCTTTATTTACCTGTCTTGCAGATTAAGAAATGTTTCAGGCTGATGTTTTGTATTATCTGTTATCTAAGAACAGTTAGTCTTAAATATACCCATGAATTATACAGGCCATTCCAACATTTGTTGTATGACCTATTGGAAAACCTTAAATGTGATATTAATGATTGATTGCTACTAAAGTATATTTCATTATGTATTTGGGTTAAAAAAAAAAAAAGAGTCCCGCGATGAAAAAGCTTGTGTTCTGGGTACATAGCAGTCTGCCTGGAAGAAGGTGTTAACAAAGATGAATTAATAGTTATTTGTTCAAGAAATGGACGTCAAGTAAGTCAATGGCATCTTCGGCGATATTGTAGTTGAGGGCCTCACCAGTTCCTTTCGCGCAGAAGTGGGAGTGTCGCAAATTGAGTGACAACCCGGTCTGCATATTACTTGGGGTTTTCGACTAACTGGCAATAGATTCTATATATTTTTTTTTTTACATTTTAGGTTGATTAAAACTTGTCGTTATACACAATATGTGCATATCAAAGTTCAGTCATGCTGCAACACCCTGTAATACTTAAAGACTTAACCCCACAACTGAGTGAAAGAAAGAAGAAGCGGTTACACTTCCGTTACGATTGCGTGCTGTACTGACAGCACATAACCATTCAAAGTGTCAATATGAGATTTTGGTGACTGTTTGACTATTAAAAGCACTGTGACAACGGAAACACTTTAGTTTAAATAAGAAGCTATTACACGTTGTATCAAATCCATAATTTTAGCAGTTGGCAGTCCTCTTAAGAAACTGAAAAACCCAAGGTCGAGAAAGTGTTTTTTTTTTGTTTGTTTTAAATGTCAGTTCACGCCATACCGGTAATTTACTTTCAGTTTACTGTTATATTTACTATCCTATTACAACGTCAAGTGCACTTTTTTTTTTTTTTCCCTTCGGTTGTACATTATTGGGAGGGAATGTATATTCATGAATGACATATCACGGGGTGGGTTTTGGGCGTGGCTTGCTACTGCGCATCTGGTGAGGCCCTCAACTACAGTATCGCCACATTTTCTTCAAGAACACATTAGAAATAGTTCTGATTATGATCAAACATAATATTTTGTAGTACACAAGGAGCTTTAGCTGCCTCTGTATGTGTAAAGTCTTGCCCATTAGCAGTACACTTCAGTTTTGTCTGACATTTGTTTGATCATCAAGACATCTGTTATGCATTTTAATGAAATAGTTGCTTTCTGACTGAGCTTCTTGATAAATGCTGTCTGTATGGTACTGTGTAGTTTATTTTTATAATGAGTTTATACATAAGCAACACATCTGGATTTAATAAAAGTATTTTCTCTAGTTTTCAGACCATAATCAGAGAACATTGTCTATTACAGAGTGGATGATGACTGAGCACTTGATGATAAACAAGTTGGTAATGTCTGTCAGAAATGGTTTAAATAATTTATTTTTTTCATTTATTTCTTTGTTTGTCTTTGTTGACTGGGAAAGTCTGACTGAAAAGCTCCACCACAGAAACAAAAGTTACATTTCTCTTGAAACAACAAACAATTAGAAGCTAGGTATATACAGTAAAGTATTTACATCAACAACTATAAGTCTATACAGTTGTTCCAGTTGTAAAATTTTGCAGAAAGAAGTTTAGTGTTCTTTCATTTCAGTAAAGAAAGGATTGCAAGGAGTTTAAGAGACATAATGAAGTTTCTTATAAAATTATGTAGGGAGGCATATTTTAGTAATGTAGAGCTTTGTAAAGAGTTCAAGAGATATATTGAAGTAAGCTATAAAATTATGTAGGGGGAGTAATAATAAATTCAGCTGCAGGAGATGGTACTTAGCAAAGCTTTTCAGTGACAAGGGGTTATTGTTAAAGGACATGTCCAATGAGGCACAGAGCTAAAACTATGATATTCAAAAAAATGCTTACTCAAGCAGGAAGTACCTGTAGGGTGAACTCTGAAAATGTCATGTCAGAGCAGTAGGTTTTCATAACATGGCACTGTGTAAATAACCAGTGGCTGTTGGAAAGGGCACCAAAGATAACTAGGACGCCAAACTCTCTTTTGTGTGCCTTGTACAAAACCAAGACCAGTTACTCCATATGAAATACTGAAACCCTTTATTTATGAACATGGTTAGTTTAGTGTTTCCCACTTACAAATTATTAAGAATTCTTTCTATTATCTTATCTCAGACTTTCAATAAGATGTATTTCATACCAGCACCCCAATCTTACAACAAGAACTCCTACCTTTTTTGTCCTGCATAACCTGATAAAACAAGGGAGTACATGATATAGACAGTGGAATTATGAAAGTATTCTCTATGAAAAAATCAAGATGTAAATAACTGTAAAACAGCTTTCAGAACACAACTGATTGAGAACTCAGTATCCCTAAGCTCCTGCTAGTTTATATATATCGCCATAGTTCATTTGATCTAAAAACAAAAAGAGTGGCTCATTTAATTGAAAACTCATTTCAAATAACTGAATCACATTTGATTGAAAGATATGCTAGCCATGGCCGGTGCTAGCATTTTGGGGGCCTCCAGCAAGTTTCAAGTTGGGAGCCCTTGTCAGGAGAATATAAAGTGGGACAACATTGCTGTCACACCCCCTTTCTTGTCAAGCTCATCCAGTACCATTTAACAACCATTATAGTGTCACTGCATTCAGATCATTAAGAAATGATGCACCAAGGTACACGCTAGCATTTAGTACCAATGTTACATTACGACAAACCCCTGTATCACAGCAAGGTAGATATTCACAGGTACACACACTGACTGGCATTTAGTACCAATGCTACAGTATGACCAACACCTATACCACAGCAAGGTAGCTACTCACAGGTACACACACTGACTGGCATTTAGTACCAATATTACATTCCGACAAACCCCTGTACCACAGCAAGGTAGCTACTCACAGGTACACAAACTGACTGGCATTTAGTACCAATGTTACATTATGACAAACCCCTGTACCACAGCAAAGTAGCTAGTCACAGGTGCACACACTGGCTAGCATTTAGTACCAATGCCTCATTATGACAAACCCCTGTACCACAGCAAGTTAGCTACTCACAGGTGAGGGCACACACTGACTGGCATTTAGTGCCAATGTTACATTATGACAAACCTCTCTGCCACAGCAATGTAGCTACTTACAGGTGAAGGCATACACTGACTGGCATTTAGTGCCAATGTAACATTATGACAACCCCCTGTACCACAGCAAGGTAGCTACTCACAGGTACACACACTGACTGGCAGTTAGTGCCAGTGTTAGATTATGACAAACCCCTGTACCACAGCAAGGTAGCCACTCAGAGGTGCGCACACACTGACTGGCATTTAGTACCAATGTAACATTAGACAAAGCCCTGTACCACAGCAAGGTAGCCACTCAGAGGTGCAGACACTGACTGCATACTCTTCAACTGCCCATCTTTTCACAGAATGTCCAGATGTGACTCATTTCCTCAACATTTTTAGTTTTCTGGATTTTTGGGGGCAAATCCTTGATGACTGAATTCACTAAATGACAGACATTTGAGTTTAACTTCATATACTTCAGAACATGCATGGGAACACCTTTTATTCTAGCAGCTTTTTAAGTTTATAAGAGGAATACTTAAAATTTGTCCTGATCTTTGGGGCTGTAACCCCATTATCTGTGACTTTGTCCAGAATTTTTGTGCCATGAGATTGAGAGCTATGACTGGCATTTAGTAGCAATGTTGTTACATTAGAACAAGCCCCTGTACCGTATCAAGGTAGCCAGTCCCACAGAGGTACACAAAGACACCCACACTGACTCCCACACAAAGACACCCACACTGACTGGCATTTATTAATAATATTATTACATTACAACAAGCCTCTGTACTGCATCAAGGTAGCCAGTCCCACAGAGGCACACAAAGACAAAGACACCCACACTGACTCCCACACAAAGGCACCCACACTGTCTCCCACACACAGCACAGAAAAGACAAGACAAAGACAGCAATACAGCAAGGATGAATGGAGACACCCACATAGACTCCCTCACACAAGACAGAAGCACACCAAGACAGAGACTCTTGAACACAGGACAGACACCCACACATCATAAAGACTGCACTACAGCAAGACTGAAGATTAACACCCACACAGACACGCACAGGACAGAGGCACCCCCCCTGCAGTACAGAGACAAGATCAGGGCAAATCTAATGCAAGACTGAACAGAAACCCACACAAGACTAAGGTAGCACTACCACAAAACAGAACTGAGACACCACTCCAAAACACAAGACAATGACAGCAATACCACAAGACTAAAACAAGCAGCATTAGATAAACTGCGACCATCACACAAGACAGTTACTGACATGCAGAACAGTCACACTGCAGAGGTACACAACACTGCTATGGGGCAGACATAGAAAATACTACAGGCACACAATACATACAAGGGAAAGCCATGGGGATAACACAGACTGAGGCAGACTCAAACCCAAACAGACCCAAGAGAAAGCCACAGGGATTACTGAGACCATGGCAGATGACTCAAACCCAAACACAGAGCACAATGGGGATTACTGAGCCTGAGGCAGACAGACAGACTCAAACCCAAAGAAACACACAAGAGAGTCATGGGGGTTACTGAGCCTGACACAGGCAGACTCAAACCCAGAGAGAAACCAATTAAGTCAAGACCACCAGAGTGTCATTCATCTTCAATGTGCCGTTACCTCCTCAGCTTTTCTGATTTCTGCCACTTGTCTGTTCTTGCTGTGCTTCTGTCCTAGCCGTACGGCAAGTCCCGCTGCTCCCAACTGTCCTAGCCTCATGAGTCCTGCAGTTCCTGGCTGCCTTTGCCTAACATCCTGATAGTTACATCCTCATTGTGCTACTTGGTCCTACCTGGTGCAGTAAGCAAAATAATCCATGAATACACAGCGTAGTATACAAGACACGCTAAAGTCCTACCTGAAATGTACTGCCTGACAGCATTATAAAAGATTACTGGAAAGGAAATATGAACACATATCTAGAGTTTTACTGGGATCTTATTAATTTTCTTCTGGAAAAAGTCTTCATTGAGGCTGCCATGTGACACACTTTGTCCCACTTCATGCTCAGTTGAGAACACAGCTAAGCCAGAAAGTTTCTCCTGACTCATTGACAAAAGTAAGTGTGTGTTTATGAGTTTCAGTTTAGAAAAGCTGCATTCTGCAGTAGCCACTGTAACAAGTGCAGTCACATAAATGCACAGTGAAACATAATATTTATATATATGTCTTGCAAGTGATTGAGAATTAGGACATTTAACAGTCAGTGGTGATGATTCATTATCAGTTATTCGAGAAAGGCTTTTCAGTTCGTGTCCAAGGTCAGAGTCATCAATGTCACAGTGGCCACTTATCCTGTCAGTCAGTTGTTCTTTCAGAGACTTGCAGTGTTGCAGCAATGTGTCTTCTACAAGATCACTCAAGGCTTTAATATTTGCTAAAAATCCAAAGGCCTTATCAAACTCTGAAAACTGCTCAAACCAGTCAGTAAACGATTGGACTGTTGTGTCTAGCAGTACACTAAAAAACTCTACACATAGTTTTATGGATCTTGTACAGTCTCATCTTCTCCTTCATAGTCAAAGAAGCACTTTACTTTCCTCTGCCTCTTTAATTGAAATGTGGTGCCAACATCCAGTTCTTCTGCTATCTTGGATCACCCATGGTACATTGAAATCCTTGACAAGTAGAAATATCAACCGATGGACTCTGCAGAACTTTGCTTGCATGGTTTACAACTGTCAGCAGATCATACCAAACCACTAAACATACAATGAATTGGTATGACACAAGTTCCAAGTACAGTCCCCTTGCTGGTTGATATGTTGCAGCATCACTTGTACATACAGCTTCACCTATCTCCTGTAATGCTTCCATGACTCCCTTCAACTGAAATCTTACTGCCTTGACAGAGTCTATGCTGCATTCCCAGTGATTCTCTGACAGTGGCTTCACAGTGATGTTTATGTGCTGTTTCAAGATCTGCCATCGGCTATTTGATGCTGAACAGAGTACATAAATGTTCTGCAGATATCCAAAGAATGACACTGCCTGAAGTGATGAATGTGCTCCATCACTAACTATAAGATTTAAATTATGGCAGGCACATGGCACATGGCACATATAAAGCCCTTGAGTTCATCTGCTTTATCCAGGCCTGCACTGCAGCTCGTTTCCCCTTCATGTTGCTGCCATTGTTATATCCTTGTTCTTGACAGCCGTTAATGCCCAGTTGATGATTTTGCAGAGTCTGAAGAAGTGCTTCTGTAAGTCCTGCCTCAGTTGGTTTATTCACAGGCACAAATCCCAGAAAATGTTCCTCAACTGTGGCTGCAGTCCTTGAAATATCCACGTACCTAACTACTACAGTCATTTGCTCTTGACTGTTGATGTCTGGTGTGCAATCAAGAATCAAGGAAAAGTATGTGGCGTCCTTCACCTTCCCTACAATGGTCCTTAAAATAGCATTTGCAATCAGCTGGATAATTTCGTTCTGTACGTCCTTCCCAAGATAGTGATCCATTACTTCTTTATTGTTAATATGACCCAAATGTTCAGCCATGACAGTATCAAACTGCAACAGAAGCTGCACTTGGCCTAAGAAATTGCCATTGCCATAGGTATACAGGGCATCACTGGTACCACAGAATGCCATGTTCTGTTCTGCCAAGCATTGGACAATAGCTATAGGGCGTTCTAACACATCGCACCAGTGAGTTATCTCCATTTCAACCACTGCTTGTCGACTATCATCCCATGTCTGCCTACTCTTTACTCTATTGTCCAGTTCCTTCCACTTCAGCATGCATGCTGTATGCTCTGGCACTTGGTCATGGCTGTGTAAAGCTTAGGACATCTATCTCCATGCTCTGTAACCACCTGACCTGTGAAGATGGTTAGGATGTTCAAACAATTTGGATGCAAAGCAAAACAGTGCATCTTTTGAGACTGAATGTATCAACCAATTGTGTTTTGCTCTCTCCCCATTAGGAAGTGCATGGAAATAGTTCTCTGATGTAAATCTTCTTTTCTGTTCATTGATAGGGGACTGTGGCAACACCACTTGTACAGCTCCATGCTGAATGGCAGCTACCCTAAACTCATCCCTTATCAAGTCTGGCCAAGTTCCTAGATCATCAGATGATTCACCTGATACTCCTTGCAAGTCATAGGCCACATCTGTCACTACAGAAGTATGGGCTCCTTCTGTATCAAACTCTGGTGATCCAGGCAACACATCTAAAGTTGAATACGCATTTGCTGACATACTTTCGCCCATGATAATGGCTATAGGTTCACAGGAGGTAGCCTGTGGTGCAGCCGCAACAGAGTGGTCACTTTCTATTGCATGAATGCTGACCTCACAGTGGGCAGGCTGTAATGCAGAGCCACTGTGTTGTCTTGAAGCCAGACTTTTTCCTGAATCTCCCCTCTCTGATGACCCACAGAAAAATTTCATAATGGAAATGTGTTTCTTTGCATCCTCATTTCTGTGCTGCTTAAGCTTTCCTTTTGCTGCTCCTGACAAATATGTATGCTTCATCTCTATCTTGGAATGGAAGTAAAGCAGAATTACTACACATGCAGACACTGGGTCCTTTTGTCATACTGTTAGTAAAAAGCATTACAGTTCAGGTACATGTTATGTACCTTTCTTTGATCTACCCAGACTGCATAATGACAAACGTTAGCATTCTGAACACATTCTAAGGGTGGCATTTTCCAGTTTACACTGAAACAACTCCCATAACAATAGTGGAATGTTACCCATCAGAATGACTTAAATGGACTCACTGAGGTAAACCCTAAACTTTGACCTGGCCATTGCCACGTGAAGTACAAACTCCAAGCTAGCCAACAAGAGTAAACATTAAGTATCTTAACTGTAGGCACAAGCTACAAACCTACAACCTATCCCTTAACACACTGACACTTGCCTCGTCTGCTTATATAATACACTCACTAACTATAAGTCACTATTGTGCTTTACTCTCCAAGCATCCTCTATTGTATTGCACTACTGCTTCTACAGAAAGTCATAATAAAAGGAAATAACCCCAAACATTTGGTCTGTCTATAACTAGGTCGCACTACATCTTGATAACACCACTGCAAAATGCATTCCAGTTAAGCAAAAAAAAACTGAAGCTGCCACACCAAGAGCTACCCGATCCCTGGTGCAATACACACCCAACACGTGAGTAAGTTGATTCCATCTTACACTGCAGGCAGATCTGAACAGAAACAAGGACTGGTAGGCAAGAGAACTGCAGTGTGGCCGTATAAACCAGAAAAATGGATTAGGTTCCAAAAACGTCACACAAGTATGACTGCAGGCACGAAAGAATGAGCAACCTAATACTGAACGCTGTTCACGAACACAAGTTATATAGTACACAGTATCGTACCATAGGTCGAAGAACTGCTAAAAGTAACCAGTAGGTAAAACTGTAGGCAATAGGCACAATTGAAGTGCATTACAAAATACGTAGTGCATAACGACTTGCATTGACATCAGTCACTGTTGTACCATAGGCAGAAAGACTGAAGAATGACTGACCAGTAGGCAAACAAGTTAATGAGAAAGGTCCAAGTTACAGTATTATGTTAAATACATAACACTGGAGGTGAACCCCAGCTTTCTACACAATTCTCTCTCTTTCATCCCCCCAAACATGTGAAGAGGCCCCAAAAAACATAAAATATTGCTATTACAAGCTCTCTGCAACTGACAACTAAAGTCTGAAAGAACAAATGGCTAGGAGGAAAGTCACAAGTTTTAAGAGGGACACACCAAACTATGAGGCAAGAAAAAGGTTATGGAGCAAAAAAGAGATTTCCAAAAACTATTCCTATGTTAATCACAAAGCAGCCAATATTCAGGAATGCAGTGTCAACGAATGACAGGAACTGCTTGACATGTAGAACATTTTCATACACCTACCCACTACCTCGGTCTCCTGGCACACTTGACCAAACCAAAATCATTGGTCGAACAAAGGAGTAAAATCATGGATTTGCTAGAAAACCTCATTTGTGAGGGATGTAGACGTGCCAAACAAAAATCAGGAGACGTTCCCACAACCCCCCCCCCCCTTAACACAGGACCGGTGGACAAAAGCAAAAAGCCAGAGAATGTAACATGCCTTACGTGGAGGATATGAAACATGAAGTCCATTTTTGCTAGTAACTTCAGCCCTCCGCGTTGTGCAATGCAATCATTTTGTGAGCAAGAACAGACCAAAAATCAGGCAAACATTCTACATCATTCTCTCAGCACCTACTCCCTGACCTCATCTCAATAATTCCAGTAGACAATGCCAAAAATTGCAGAGAAAATGCATACAGTTTTAAAAAATTGCTACGAGAACCTTAAAGATACTGGAACAGCAGGGTTTGCATTAGCATGTATTAAAACACTACATTCTGCAGAATTCTCACAATTTCCCCCCATGTCTCAACAAAGTAATTCTAGATAAAGTAAACAAACTGAAAAAAATGAGACAAAGGCATAATTAGGGATTTAAAACAATGTACTTAACTAGAACAGATTTTGCAGGAGCATGGATTGCATATCTACATTTTTTGATGAGGAACAGACTAAAATTACTAGGCAAACATTTACACATTGTCCAACATTGTAGCATTCTAGCAGCCCTATCCCTCTCCTAACCTATCAATTTAACAATTCTAGGCAAGCCAAACACAGAATATAGGCATAGCAAGGGAGTTTTTTAACATTGCCATAAGACTGGATGAAGGAAAACTACCACAAGCCAAGGGCATTACAGTAGGGATTTAAAATGCTGTAGCATGTATTGTGTGAACCCACATTTTTGATGAGGAATGGACCAAAAATGCCAGGCAAAGATGTAACCTTGCATTAGAATGCATTACTACATCAGTACATTCTGTAGAATGCTCACAGCACCTAACCCCTAACCCCCAATGTCTCAGCACAATTCTGGATGAGGAGGTAAAAAAAAAGATAAAAGCATAACAGTAACAATGTACTTATACATTGTGTGACTTGAGTTTAACAAAACAAATGCAAGGCAAACACTTGAGCACTGTGCCACATTCTTATAGCCCCTAATCACACTGCCAACCTCTCAACACAATTACTGACAAAGCAAAATAAATTGTCACAGAATGAAGTCATTGCATCAGGGATAGTTATAAACATTACTGGTATATACAGCACTAGCATAACCGGGTTTGCAGTAATGTACATGCAATTATCTATGCATTCTGCCACATTCTTACAGCCACTAAGCCACCTACTAACCTCTCAGCAGAATTCTGGACAAAGGAAAAACTTATAGAACAAAGTTGTAGCATCAGGGATAGTTGCAAATATTGTTGGTATAGACAAGTACTGGCATAGCAGGGTTTGTATCTGTGCACATTAAAACATCTGTACCGTCTACAGCATTCTCACAGCCGCTATCCCCCCTACCAATTTTTCAGCACAATTAGACAAAACAAAAATAAGTTAATGAAAATTCTTGTGCATAACTGACTCCCCACACCCCCCCAAATATGCTTAGCACAGGCACTCTGCACAAAAAGTAATGCAATCATCTCCTTAGATTTCCTCACCCCCAAAAACCCATGATTACATCTGGACATTACAGACAAGCCTCTCTATCTCAATCTGTTAGCAGAAAAAGTATGGACAAATGTAAAACAGTGGTAGAACCACAGCACTCACCTCCCCGCTCCAACCTTCTTAGCACAAGAATACCGGACAAAAGTAAAACACTGGTACAACCACAGCCTCTCACCTCTCCAGTCCTCTTAGCACAGAAATTCTGGACAAAAGTAAAATAGCCTATCAACAAATTAGGAACAAAGTGCCAAATAAACCAAGGCAAAGTTATTACACCAACTTACAGTGGAAACCAAAAATTCACAAACATTTTGGACAATTAACAAATTCCTTCACCCCGGCAAAACCTCAAACCCCTTCCTAATATAACCAAAAGCACAGCTACCAATGCAGAACACTAACAAATATTTCACTAAAACCATTCTATTCCTAACAAAAAACAGCAAACCACCTAATATCAATCGACATCACACCCAACAATAATTGCTTAACATTCTCCTTCCAACCCATCTCCACAAAGACCATTGAAAAACTCCTAAAAATCTCCAGTGGAATTTCAAAAAATATAGCTGAAGCCATTTCTTACCCTATCTCAATGCTTAATAGATCCATTTTTGAGCAACATGTCCCAACCATCTGGAAAATATCACACATTATGCCCTTGTATAAAGGTGGAAACTCAACAGAATTTACAAATGAGAGGCCCAGAGCAATTCTCTCACCACTATCTTAACTCCTAGAGTGATGCATTCATTCTCAACTTCTACAGTATCTCACAACCAGTAATTTACTTGCCAAATCCCAACACAGCCTCAGGCCTCATGCTGCAACTGTCCGTCTCTGTTGTACCAACACCATCAATTTAGAAATGAAGGTCAAATAGGATCATCTGTCTTTCTAGATTTGTCAAAGACATTTGACACAGTCGCTCACAACAAACTACTAACTACTCTCACCAACCTTAATCTCAGCCCCCTAGCCCTCAAATGCTTCCAAAGCTACCTAGCAGGTCGTAAACAGGCAATAAAATGGCTCCAAGATCTATACCCTCTACTCCCAGTCACAAAAGGAGTCCCACAAGGCTCTATCCTTGGTCCACTACATTTTCGTGGGTTTACTAACAACCTCAATACCGCCACCTCCCTAGCATCCACAATCCAATATGCTGGAGCATCCAATATGCTGACGACTCTACACTTATACACTTATATTCTACACTTATATGCGCCACATCTACCATGCAACAGCTCATGTCAAAATCCAAGATGAAATAAACCAGTCTTTACCACTTACCCCATACTCCTAAAACTATTCACTTAGACTTCACCTCACAGGACTGCCCACCTATCCCTGGTTTAGCAAATTCCAATATTCTTTTCTTCTCTCTGTCCCATCTATCTCCCCTCCTTTTCATCACCCCTATCCCTCTCTCTCTCTCCACCTCATTACATATACAGCATAGCTACTACCTATAAAAATAACAAGCCTACTCTGCCTCTTGCCCCCAGTAGCTAACTCACACACTCTCCTCCTAACCAACTGACAATTAAAATTAAATGTATATTATAGCATACATTGCCTTATATTGTCATTTGTAAAACCAGATAAGCCATACTTATTTTTACATATTTCTAGCACTTGTGTACTAAGATAAGCAAAAACTAACAGATAATTATCTTTGTATAAATAATTGCTATGTTGCCTTCAAAATGTTACCATATGGAGTTTTTCTCCCCGGGCTTCCACTGAAAATGGGTTCTATCCCAGTCGGACTATACAGTAAACAAATGTAAAATAAATAAAATAAATAGTACAACCACAGCCCTTCACCCCCGAAATCCTCTTAGCACAACAACACTACAAAAAAGTAAAATAAAACTGGTACAATCACAGCCCTTCACCGCTCACATCCTCATACCACAGAACACTACACAAAAGTGAAATAAAACTAGCAAAACTACAGCCTGTCACCCCCCCATCCTCTTAACACAAGAACTGTACACAAAAGAAAAATAAAACTGGTACAACCAGAGTCCCTCATCCCCCATCCTCTTAGCACAAGAACTCTACAGAAAAGAAAAATAAAACTGGTACAACCACACCACTCACCCATCCAATCATCTTAGCACAAAAAATATGCACAAAGAAGTAATGCAATCACCTGCCTAGGTTACCCCCCACAAAAAATAAAGTTAAAGCTAAACCCAAAAAAGTACCTTTTATGCTGTTAACAGAAGGCTACTTCCAATCCTCTGCTCCCTCTTCACCACTAAAAACTGACCTGCTCTGCTTGCTTTCCCTGCAGACCACTGTAGTCCTTTATAAATTGCCCTTAAAAGGACAGTTTTCCAGACCTTTTAGAAATTGCCCTTAGAAGGACAGCTGAAAATAGTGTTCTCCAATGACCACAACTTCTCCAAAGGCTTGAGTCAACCGTTGATCCATTTTCCGTCCTCACCCTGGTCCATACCCTGCTCGATTTGCCACCAATATGCTAAATAGAAAATTCCTCTTTTTAAAAACAAGAGAAGTAATCCATATTAGCCACAAGTGCCTTTTTAAAGGCAGTTTATACAGAAGTGCTTTGTAAGGCCCATCAGGTCCTTGCTTCATCACTTCCTTGTTAAAAAAAACAAAAAAACAAAAAAAATGAGAACTTAGTTCCCTGGCTGCTGCAGCCAATCAGATCCAGATCCCTTGCTTCACTGAAGTGGACCTGACTGAGTGCAGCATACTGACAAATCACAAAAAAAAAAAAAAGACAAAAAATATAGAATGGCGTGGGGACATGAAGGAACTTTGTGGACGTCCATGAGGTGCTGAGCTGAGAAAGTAATGGACAAGGCAACCTGAGGCTGCTGTATGGGCCCGTCATTCATGGGGAGATAGTCAGGGGCCCCCCCATGGCCATGGGTTTCATGGATGCCTAATGTTGGCTGTGATGCTAGCCAGTAGTGACATTACTGTTTGTTTGGTTTTGGAGCATATGAATTTTAATGCAAATGTTAAATAATATATATATATATATATATATATATATATATATATATATATATATATATATATATATATATATATATATATATAGTGGTAAAATAGCATTGTTTATAAACAACATGCAAGGCATATCACATTGAAATGAACTAAATAAACAAAAATAACAGTGTGTGAAGTATGACTCATAGCAACCACAGAAAGGTGACCACAACAATTTTTTTCATAAATAATGCATAGTTATAGGAAATTGTTGTTATTTCCCTTAAGTATATTTATTTATTTAAAATAAAATAATAGTAACTGGAGTGACACAGGTTAGTACACAGCTATACTCATCCAAAGTACTCGAAACACCAAATAACAAAAAGAGATCATAAATGTTGTAACTATATCCAAACATTGTTTTATTACATAAAGATATAACACAGGTTAGCGCTTTCACCACAAGGCTTCTTCAGACAACTACTCCCTTAAAGTGCCAGTACTTATATATATATAAATATGATGCCTCTTACTATGTTTTTTATATGTTATTTATATATATACATATCTATATGCATTTTTATTTTTACATGTATTTATCATGTTGTTTTAGAATGTTTTTTAGGTAATGCATGTATAAGAGGCATCATATATATATATATATATATATATATATATATATATACATATATATATATATATATATATATATATATATATATATATGTATATATATAAGTACTGGCACTTATAATGGAATAGTTGTTTTCCCGCCTTGGAAGCTATTTAGGTTTGAATATTTCAGTTATGTCATAGGTCTGAAGAAGCCTTGTGGTGAAAGCACTAACCTGTGTTATATCTTTATGTAATAAAACAACGCTTGGATATATTTACAACATTTACTATCTCCGCTTGGTATTTGGTGTTTCAAGTACTTTGGATGAGTATAGCTGTGTACTACCCTGTGTCGCTCCAGTTACTATTATTTTATTTTATCGTTTTGGGCTTGCTTTTGCTGACTGGGGCATTAACTCCATGCAGACACATTGTTTTTGGATATTTATTTATTTACTGGGGAAGTCTGACTTAGAATGATGCAAAATTTCAGTGGAGGCCCAGGGAGAAACACTCCAGATGCATGCCTTTGTAATGTGGGAGGAAACTGGAGTACCCAGAGGAAACCCACATGAACACAGGGAGGACATGCAGACTCTACACAGAAGGCACCCCCAGCTGAGAATCAAACCAGAGAACCACTTGCTGTGAGGCAACATGCTACTGCTGCACCCCTGCACCATCTGTCACTGCACTATCCATCATGGCAATGTTCTTAAATTCTCTTACAGAAGACTCTTTTTTACCCAGTATAAAAACTATGGCATATGGAACACTTATCTATATAAATCAACTCTTGTGTATCATAGTTCCCTTTGGATAAAAATAATTTTATTTTGTTTGGTTTTGTTAAAGTTAACACATTCTGCCTGAAGTATTCTTTGACAATGAGAACAAGTCCTACATTTTCTTGTGCATTTGATACTAGGTACCTTTGACAAGTTATTTCTGTTCCTCTTAAACAATTTCTAAATTATCTAACATCTTGTAAACAAAATGTGGATGTAATCCAACATCATTCATGCTGTAGGATTTTACCGTAATACCGCAGTGAACATCATACCTGTAGTAGGACTGTATCCTAATACCATATCCAAAACCATTCCTCCAGTATGACTGTATTCTAATACCATATCCAACATCATTCCTGTAGCAGGATTGTATCCTAATACCATATCCAACACCATTCCTGCAGTAGGACTGTTTCCTAGTACCATATCCAGCATCATTCCTGCAGTGGGACTGAATCTTAATACCATATGCCAACATCATTGCTGCAGTGGCACTGTATCCTAATACCATGTCCAGCATCATTCCAGCAGTTGGACTGTATTGTAATACCATATCTAACATCATTCTTGAAGTAGGACTGTATCCTAATACCATATCCAGCATCATCCCTGCAGTAGGAATATATCCTAATACCATATCCCAACATCATTCCTGCAGTAGGATTGTATCCTAATACCATATCCAGCATTATTCCTGCAGTAGGACTGTATCCTAATACCATATCCAACATCATTCTTGCAGAAGGATTGTATCCTAATACCATATCCAACATCATTCTTGTAGTAGGTCTGTATCCTAATACCATATCCCACATCATTCATGGAGTAGGACTCTATCTTAATACCATACCCAAGATCATTCCTGCAGTAGGATTGTATCCTAATACCATATCCAGCATCATTCCTGTAGTAGGACTGTCTAATAACATTGCTCTTTCAAATAGCCTGATGTTATTTAAGTACTGACCTTGCGATCCCTGTGGCTTTTTTGAAATTTTTTGTCCCTTGTCCATACTTTCACAGTTAATCCAAAAAGGGGGATACATCTGACACCCCATTTACCTGTGTTATTGTCATTATTAGATTTAACCAAATTATGGGAATATCTTCTATCAATGAACATATTTGTCAGTAGTTCACATTTATAAACTAGTATTTGTACAATTCACTCTCAGTAAATAAATACAATTTTATTTAGAAGTAATATACTCCATAACTAAATTAATAGTTCTCCCCCATATGTACACACAGATTTTCAGTAAGGGGGCAATTAATTCATTTGAATAAAAGGATTTCACTTGAAACACTAGTTTGCTACTACAGGAATGATAAAACAAATTATAAAGAACAACTGGACTATTTTAAATATAATAAAGGGTTTTAAAGTGAGATTGGACTATTGAGAAAATAGTGACAGTGTTCCACAAGAGAATGTATGAACATTGTCAAAATATACTTAAGGGGAATGACAACATTTCCCTATAATGACAGATTATTTATTTATTGAAAGTGCTTTTTACTTTTCTGTGGTTGCTGTGAGTCTGATACTATTTCACACCATTAGTTCTGGTAAAATTAAAATACACAACATGTTACAGAGCAGCTCTGCACAAACAGCAGAAGAACATCTTCAAAGTTATAAGAACCATGAGCTATAGTAATTTTATGTAACAGTTATCATGTAGTTGACACAATCAAATGACCATGCAGTAGTAAATTAAGTGTACCTTGGACTCTAAGCTATTTTCAAATTCTAAGCTCTCAAACACAAACATTTTTGTGACCAGGCATAAATGCATGCATTCTTTTGGATTCACCTTACTGATTGTGTTAAATAATATTTCTCGTTTAATACAGCTGCATTTGCTAGAGTATGCTTTAGATTTGTACATTGTTTCCAATTAACAGTGAAACAATGTTTATTAACCAGTAATGGCAAATGCACCCATTTCAGAACATTTAAAATATAAGGCCACTCTTAAACCACTGTTATTGTAATCCACCAATATTTGCACTAATCATTTGTGACACTTATTGATGGTATACACATCACATGCCTGACCATGACAAAAATGGTCACAGTAAAGTATTCCATTTTGCTTTACACAAACAAACAGACACTAGTCTGGCAAAGACTGACTATTGATGGTTTAACTTCATGAACTCAGAAGGGCCAGTCAAGTTTTATGAAGAGACATCTCCAAACCTAGCAATTATAGCAACAATGACTGCATCCTTCTCAGATGTTTGTGTCAAAAATGAATAACAGTAATAGTTACAAAAGGATCATATACCAAGTTGTTTCACACAAAGACACAGTAGCTATAATAATGTATTTATATTTAATTCACACAGATATGAAAACAAGCCATTCAAAGCTAGCTTAAAGATGTTTTAAAAATGAACAGCTGATAGAATAAGTCACTTTCAATCACATAAAGCAGCCCCATCCCCACTAGCTGTTAAAGACACTTTGTTGACTGTGTACACCCCTTATTGTTTTGAAGAAATAAATTACATGCACTTTATTAATATAACATAAGTTAAGTCAAAAGGCACAGATTCTGGAGAAGTAAAAATAATCTGAAGAATTCCACATTAAAAATAATTATTAGTAGTGCAGATGCTAGTGTTGGAATAGGAAGCAGATCATTAAAAAGGTAAAACTTTAGTCTGTTGCACTTCCAGAGTGACACTTTTTAACTAATTGTTGAAATAGTTTACAATCAGATCTTGTTTCACAGTTATATGTAATAATAACTGTGTAAGAGATGCTGAAGACCAGACAGATCACTCTACATAATGAAGACTTTATTGAACAAATGTCAATGGCTTCACAACTGATGGAGGCTGAAAAGAAGGTACTGCATAACTATATTACTAAAATGCAACACATTTAGAGTATATTAAGATATCTAGACCTTTTAATGAATTATCATTTAGTCCAATGAGTAAAGCAAAACAATTAAAGACAAAATAAATGTTGCATCAGCTTTTGTTCAACAATCCACATCATACAAAAGTAAAAAAAAAAATAATGTATTTAATATACTTTATAGGAGGTGGAGATAACATGTTTTCAGGACACCTACATCTCATTTTTGATCTCCCTATGTCTTCCCTGTCATCAACAATAGCAGACCCTTCTGGCAGAGTATAGGGGTGTATATATATGAAAAACCACAAAAATAGAATATAGAACACCAAGAACAGGAGCCAGGATACAGCAAGAATTTATTGTCTTCTGGTACCTTGGCTAAACAAAGCCTTCATAGGAATAGTAAAAGACATACAGCTGCATCTTTTTATACATTTGCTAAATTGAGTAATTGTGCAATTAATATAAATTAATACAAAACCACTTCATAACAGTTAGTAAATGTTTCTGTTGCACACAAATAAGATAAATTACAAGACTAATGAATATTAGTTTTTAAATACCTTAAAAGATAATTTATGAAACTTTATAAGGTGATATTCATTTCTAAATTCAGACCCCTAGGCATTAAAGTAACAAAATTAAGAATAAATCTACTTTCTAAATTTAGACGTTTTTGTGAATAGTTACCAGAGCCTCTAACACTTGGTTTGGCAAGAACACAAAAAAATAAAGAACCCAAACAACCAGAATGAATATTATTAAAGTGTTCTGAAATAGGACTGTCAGTTCTGCAATTCCTAGCATCACCAATGTGCTCCATAATACGTATTTTTACCTGTCGTTTAGTTTGACCAATATAATATTTAGGTGGAACACATCCACAACCCACTATATAAACGACTCCACAAGATTTGCAATTAAATCTATCTGTGGCATTAAATTTAATGCCATTAATAACACTTCCTGAGAGATTTTTAACCCTATGGCAAATTTTACATCTGCCACATTCGAACATACCATTACCTTCATTCAAATGTTTTACATTATATTTAAGACTCAAAAGTTCTTTTAGGTTAGAGAATCTACCATAAGAAAAACTCACCCTTTTAGCAAAAAGATGTCCTATCTCATCATTATCACAAATAATAGGCCATAAAAAATCTACAATATATTTTAGTTTGCTAGAAAAAGGAGAATATTTTGTTACAAAAAATATTTTATCATTATTTGCTATATCAAACTCCTTATGTTCGTTAGAGCTTTGTGCCATATTAGCTTTTAAACTCTTCTTGCCAAGAACTCTAAATTCACTATTTGTAACATTATCTTTTGAATAACCCCTACTTAAAAGTCTATTTCTAACATCATTAAATTCTTCTCTCAAAAAACATTTTTCAGATGTATGTTCAGATATGCGTTTAAATTCTCCAAAAGGGAGAGCCTCAATTAAATGTATTGGATGTGCACTCGAAGCATGTAAACAGTTGTTTGTTGCTGTCACCTTTCTATAAGGTCTAAACTGAATATTATTGTGTGTATCCACATATAACAAAATGTCAAGGAATTGTATACTACATAAGTCAACTTTGTATGTAAACTTCAAACCAAACCTATTGGAATGAAGTCCATCTATAAATTCACCGAAATCAGAAATGCTACCCCTACAAATGAATATCAAATCATCAATGTACCTACGGTATAGGACCACAGATTTACGAAAAAACTCTAATGTATAAAGAAAATTAGTCTCAAAGAAGGACATAAATAGAATTGCATAAGTGGGGGCAAAATTAGCCCCCATTGCAGTACCTTCTTTTTGCAAGAAAACTTTCTCCTCACATAAAAAATAATTATGTGTCAGTGCAAATTCAAGTAACAGAATAAAGAAGGAAGTACGAGGACCTTCCCCCAAAATATTACTAATAGCCTCAAGACCAAATTTAGTAGAAATACTGGTATACAAGGCCTTGACGTCTACAGTAGCCCAATAGAATTCTTTGTCCCAATGCGTATTTTTAACCAAGGCACAAAAATCTTTAGTATTCTTAATATGAGAGATAACATTCTTTAGTTCTTTTTTCAGTAAATTATCCAGTAAAATTCCCACATTTTCAAGGAAGCAACCACAGCTAGAAACTATTGGGTGGCCAGGAGGATCACTACAATTATGATGTATTTTTGGCAAAGCATAAAAGGTCGCATCTTTAGGATTCTTTATATGCAATTTTTTCACATCTTTTTGTGTGAGGAAACCTAGTCTTTCACCCCGTTCTAACAATTCCAACAATGCTTCATTAAATTCCAAAATAGGCTTTATTTAGCCGAGGTACCAGAAGAGTATAGGGATGGCCTATCTAAATGGGTGATAATGCCATATTCCTGCAGCATATTCCTCCCAGATCAGCAGCTCTGGATCATGGTCAAATGAGGCCCTATGCTAGGTAATAGATGAGGCTAGCACCAGCCATATCAATATACCATTAATTGTCTGTCTCTCTGCAACACTTTTCAAACCTGTGTGTGCATACTGCATATTATTTTATTCTTTACTTTAACAATAATCACAGACATTTGGATTATATTTAAAATTATTATTTCAAAATTTATAGCAAAATCACTGACTGCTATCTTCTGACTAAAGCAAAACACTTGCACATTGAAAACAGACATGAAAAACAATAAAGTTCTCTTTCCTTGAACTAAAACTTAGTGAAAATACATCTGGCAGCCTGTTAAACTACCAGTGACATGATGGGATTCATAGCCATATAGCATATAGGATGGTAATAATTATAATCTAGGTAAAGGGTGCAGAAATTCAAAGGACAAATGTGTAATGCATTTGATAGTAGTCTGGTACAGCCCACTGGACCCAAGTGTCCCTTTTCAGGGACAGCCCAGGAATATGGTCTGGTAAAGGTTCTTGGTCAGAGGCAGACAATAGCCAAACAAAGGTTGCAGAATCAAATCCTGCACTACAGGAAGTAGGTCATTAACATCTCATACCCTCACTCATCTGCACCAAGTACCAGACAAACTGCTGTAACCCAAAATAGTGAATTTTTACAATATGCGCCTGCAAAAATCAAGCTGAATTAAAATGTAATCATAGCTAAAATATTAACAACAAACTCATAGTCTTTATGATCACTTTATTCACAAACATTTAGTAAACACACTGTCAACACAACAAAGAAACCAAGGATCAAACCCAAAGAACATGGCTCATCTGATGATGCTAACATTTATTACAATAAATTTCTTCCATTACACTATACCTACTCTGGCTTGATTGATCCAGGTATTTACATGCATGCACATACAAACACACACACACACACACACACACACACACACACACACACACACACACACACACACACACACACACACACACACACACACACACACACACACACACACACACACACACACACACACACACACACACACACACACACACACGCACACACTTACAAATGTCAGCATCAGTTACAGCACCTTGTTTGACTGCCTGCACATAAAATGTTTGTTTGCAATCAAATAAATGAGCAAATACATAAAGAATGAACGGTGTATTTCCTCTGTCTGTAGTATGCACTCTGAAGACTCTCCCAACCTTTTAGTTCATAAATCAGAGGCAAAGACCCAGAATCTGAAATTAAAAAAAAGAGTTTAAATATTAGTCATTACTTACGTATTATCGCAACCAGATTTTTCATGGCAGCACAGATTGCTTTCCGATCATGTAATCCGTCAGTTAATTTTGTGAAAATGTGAAATATTGTGTTTTCTTTTGCAGTACATTTTGTTTTCTGGAGTGTTATCAATCAAATGTTAAAAACATAGTATTGTTGCTTCTTTATTCCCTTTACTGACAGCATGTCGGTAATTTCCTTTTTAATGACACAGACTTTTTAAAGGTGAGCAGTGCAGTAAAGAAGTCAGAGGAAGAGGTAAAGGAAACTACATGGGGGGGGGGTTAGATATGCAGTCATGCATTGATAGTGTACTCTTAAATTATTAATGTAATAAAGTATTACATGTTATGCGCCCAAGTTGCAGTTGGTGGGGGCACTCATTAAATGCTGGAAGTTTGCAGTGTTGCACTCAGTAAAACTGACAGGGCTGACACTGACTCTATTATTTAAGTGATATTTGTCTTCTATGCAATAAATGTCTGATTTTTAAATCTGTGAATGTTCGGTAGTCTTAACTGTATGGCACTGTTCTGTTTTGATGTGCGTTTTGTTAAGTGTTTGTAGAGGTTTTAGAAATTCCATTTCTAAGTAGTGTTTACTGATATGCTGGGCCTGCATCAAGAATGGGGTGGCGGGAGTGGAAACAGCCTTTCAGATTGCACCCCTAGCCCAAAGTAAGGAAAGTTGCATTGTTTTGCTTCAATACTGAACTGCAAGTGTGAATGTGAGGGCAGTATACCAATTCCGACATTGTGCCCCCCCCAACATGCCCTTTTCTGAGTTGCACAGTATTAACAGTATATATACTTGGAAGGAAAGCAAGAGCTTTATTTCTAGCTTATGGCAAAGACTCCTTGAAGGGGGAAAGTAAATCTTCACAACTACTTAATGATCTGCCCCAAAGGGCTACCCATACCTCTTCAAGTAGCTCCATTTCCGTTTGTCAGAAAGAAAGCATCCATGACAAATCAAGCATGTGTGTGCAATCCACGCAAAACAGGAACAGGGTTTTTAAAATGCTTTCCAACCTGAAGGTAATCCTAACTTATTTTTCTGCAATAATGGCTTTGAATAACTCATAACAGTGTTTGCTGAAGTCATTCCGATTCCAAGAAGACAATTTCGCAATCGCGAAGATCTGGTTGTGATAATACATAAGTACCTATTAGTCTTATACGAAAAGAAAGTTGCTAGAATAACAGTTTTGCATTAGTGAGCATTTTATGAGGGATATGAAGTCTAAAAATCACTCTGATCTCTATTTAATGACTGTAGATCAATGTGTGTGTATATACCTTTAAGAAGCTATCCGCGGGCTTGCACTAGAGTATAAATACTGAGCACATGCAAGCCTGACTGCCATTTTGTAGTTAGTTGTTGAGATGTGAACATGTATGTATGTAAACTCTGTTTGTTATATTTAAAGATGCTGCTATCCATACTGATGTGTTTGTATGTATTAAAGCATCTGAATGAAACCTCAAGCCTTATTATTTAGATGAACAAGTGACAGTGACTTTACCAAAAGCCAAATATTTTGTGAGGAACAGACCACCAATGTGAGGAAATAATTCAGTGGCAGTTGTGTACTAGACACACACAAACACACACACACACGCACACCCACGCACACCCACACACAGACACACACACACACACACACACACACACACACACACACACACACACACACATCCATTTTATGACTATACACCTCTGATGTTCTTAAGATTTGCAGGAGTATCCTCATTATTCTGATTCTGATGTGGATGATGCCTGAATGTGGTGGAAGATGTTTTGCAGAGGCTGCTCATAAGTATTTGTTTAAGAGTCATTGATTGTAAAGACTTGCTGGATTTAGTTTATGTGTCTGAACAAGTGGGCAAGCATTCTTTGCAATGTGGTTTTGATGCTGACAGTCTGATGTGTTGTTTGGTTCACCAGTTCACCTGCTCAGTCTCCTGGTGAGGGCAGGGTGATTCTGGCTGAAGAAAAGGAAGACATGCTACAGCATCTGGAATATCTTATAGCAGTGCTAAGATGCCATATGAGGAAGTTACAATGGTATCTCAAAAATGTATGGACACAGCACTGCCAGTATTTAGACACTGTCATTCAAATAATACCTTGCCTTCAAAGAGAATTTCTGTGTTGAAACACAGCAGGTCTCAACTTCCTCAACAAGTTTTAAATGTGATTAGGGAGCCTAATTTGAGTATGGCGCTGCAATATCTTACTGAGTTACTGGGGCAGGGACTGTCCTTCTCTGCCGTTAAGATGCATGCTGCAGCAATCTCAGCTCACTATGATTGTGACCCACCATTGTTTATCCTTTGTTCAAGCAGTTTCTTAGAGGGAGAGCTCCTACTCCTGCTTGGGATCTCAATTTTGTGTTGGAAAATACTGCTGAATTGAAATATTTGTCATGGAAGACTGCTTTTTGTTGGCTATTACTTCTGCAAGAAGGGTGTCTGAGTTGCAGGCCAAACCAAACTATTCATTTGCCTACTTTGTCTCAGCAGTTGTTTGTTTCCTTTGCTTTGACAAACTATTTCTAGGTGGATTGGCTTTTGCATTGCATTTTGTTATTCCCATCATGGCAAGGAGGTTCCAGCTGGGATTAGGCCTCATTCCACTAGGGCATTATCACCTTCCTATCTACTCTAAGTCTAGGGCTGGTTTTGCCACAGCTGTTTTGCAAGGCATGTTGTCAGGGACTGCAGCAATGGAAAACGAAGAACATACTACAGTTTTGTACCTACCATAAATGTAGATGTTTCCTTCCCCTCTGTGTTTAGGGGTGGTTGTGTATATATTGTTCATGTTTTGGTGCAGGTATTTTGGGCCTTGTCTTTTTAGGGTCTTCTGACATCTGGGGCAAGAAAGGACTGCAGCAATGGAATCCTCGAACATCTACATTTATGGTAGGTACAAAACTGTACTTTATCTACTTGACATCTAGTGAATGACTACATTCCTAAATAATTGCATATATATCTCTTATGGCTGCTGTCAGAACAGTGCAACCCATTGCAATACCCCTCTGCCCTCTCAAATTCTTAGCTCAAGAATCAAAGATGAAGACCTAAGATCAGTAATGGATTTTAAATATTTATTTTATATAGTACTGCTTTGCATTATAAAGCATTTCCTGGAGGATACAAAGTCTGAAACTCTTACTCTTATTATTATTTAGTAAATGCAATCCCTAGAAGTTTGCCAAAAACACACATTTTGCAAGGAACAGATCAAAATACCTTTGAACTTCTTTGATCAAAAATGTAGGACAAAGGTTCAAAAAGGGACAGTTTTTAAATATAAGTTAATTGTACCTATTTGTTAACCAGACAAAACTACTGGACAAAGTGACCCTTCTTAGGAATGACCAAATGACCAAGAAGCACTGTCTGGTTAAATGGCTTGCTTAAAGTCACACACTAAGGGAAAGGATTCATATCCTGTAGTTTGACTATAGGATTCAGGTCTGTTAGTGCCTGAAATATTTAAGTACTAGGTAGCTTTAATTCACTTAAAAAGTTAACATAACAATAGGTGTTGCATGTGTATGCATTTTCTGAACAATAAGAACTATGAAACTGTAATGACCTCCATTACTGACTGAATGTAAGCCTCAATGATTTACCAAGAAAGTAATTTAAGGTGAGGGGGTATAAATATAGGACAAAGTCAGACATGTCTTACAAAACCAGAGACAGTAACAGACAACCCACTCTAACTCAACTAAAATTTAACAGAACAACAAGTTTTGTATCAATATTCATGTTTAGTGACAGGAACTGTGGAGGACTGCGGTGGTGGTGCTGCGGTAGCGTTGTCACCTCACAGTAAGACGTTGTCCTGTTCGATTCTCAGCTAAAGCGTCTTCTGTGTGGAGACATGCGTGAATGGGCGTACCTTTGTTGAAGGTTGTGCGTCAGAGCTGGCAACTTGGCATGTAAAAATCTACTGCCAATCATTAGCGGACCGGAGTTCCACTGTGGCGACCCCTAACCGGGAAAAGCTGAAAGACACAACAGTGACAGGAACTGTGGAAATCTAATGACTAGCAATATTGACTGACTGCAACCCTTAGTTGTTTACCAGAAAATGAAGACATTAATGGAAATCTGTCAGTTAGCGCTGAGGACTTAAGCTCTAAGCACTTAATGAACTGCTTCCCATAGACAAGGGTGCAATGTTTGACTTCTTCCATGTCCATTTGCATATTGTATGATTCTGAGCAAGTCACTTAACCAGACAGTGCTCCTGGCTTGCAATAATGCGGGTTTGCTTGCTTAACAGATTTAAAAAAAAAATCAAAGATGCTCATTTTCTAAGTATTAAGAACTATAAAACTCTGATGACTGACCTTATTGGATGACTGAAATCCAGACATACAGAAAATGATTTCAGCAGTCGTAAAGATCTAAGTCACTCACACAGATACACACACACACACACACACACACACACACACACACACACACACACACACACACACACACACACACACATGCACACACACCTTTAAGCCTTGTTTACCAAAAAGGAATAATAGCACAAATTCAACAGTACAATTAGGCAGTATAGTAAATCATTCAGTTAAAGTCTGCCCACCTGCATTTACCCACTGTACGCACCCATAACTTTGTCTTCTGGAGTGCCATATGCAAGATGTGTGCTCAGAGCTTGGCCTAATGCCTAGTCAGGTTTAGTGGTTTTAGCAGTGGGAAAAAAGAAAAAAACATCTTAAAAATAAAATAAAAATGCAGTAATTTTGAGAAGTATAGTATATAGCTGGCCATGTGCCCCTCTAGAGTCAAAAGCCCTGGGCAGCCTCCAGAATCACCTGTATTATAATCTGCTTCTGTGGTCTTGGAATAACAGTAGTTGAACTCTTATAAACTACTCTTTGTATTCCCATTCTGAAATAAAAATCAAAGTCAGTCAAGAACCTTGACTGCTGTATTAAGTATTTCAATTACAGAACATGTTAAGCTTCTTTAGTGGAAAAATGTGTTTACTGAAGAAGAAGCTTGCATTCCGAATGTTTAGTATTCTGTAGGCCAGCAGAAGCATGTTAAGGTACTATCTTCCTTGTTCTCAAAGTACAAAGTGACAAAGACAAAATATGAATACCAAAGAACTTGTGTGGCAATTAATTGGGGAGGGGTACTTCAAGTATTTTGATTACTGATTGTAAACTATTGCACGGGTCAATAGTTTAACATACTGTTAAACATTTGTGACTTTATGCATCCATATAGTATATGGAACTTTACTGATGTGGCACGCATCATCTGTCGAGAACAGATCCAGAATCACAAAGAATCCATCTTCCTGCTTCACTTTCAAGTATTTTATCTAGCCCACAATATTGCCATCCTCTAGGAAGCCTGTTGTCAGTGACCCAGATAACAGGATGGTAAATTTTTTGAGGAATAATACAGCATATGAATCATTTGTGAATTAGCAAAAGAGTGAGAAGTCCTTCAGGTGCTAGATTTTAAAGGGAAACATATATGTCAATGTGACGATTGGGGAGAGACAGGCGAAGGCTACCAGCCTAGTCAAATAAAATTTGATATATAATTCTGGCATTTGTAAATAAATGTAAAATACAGGCATGTTTTCTTGAGTGTAAAAGAATATTGTGAAATGTGGAACTGCAAAATATGGGACAACATTGCACTCTACTGGCCCAGGGAAGCATGTTGTGGTCCTTTCATGTTAGAATTTGGCTCCAGTGCATCTGGATGAAGGTTTCATGCCCATTGTTTTAAGGCTAAAGTTTATGACCAGATTTACATGTGGAAGGTGCTTTATTGCTCTGCTTTCTGCTAGAGTGTGTATGTGAAATGCCTTGTATTGTTGTAAATTTCTGTGCAGGTGTTGGATTGCTAAATAATGCTGTTTGTGGCCTAAGAACTCAGACCAGGTGTTAAGATGTTGCAATATGAATACTGGGAAAACCTAAGTGTCAAAAATGATGTGATTTGGGAGGGCCTTAGAGACATGTTTGTTAGTAATGTTTAAATACTATTTCTTACAAGAGACTGAGAGCATTTTGATCTTGGATATCTAACTCAGCACTCTGCCAAAGCTCACATGTAAGTTTCTAGCACTGTGATTTCTTGTAGGAATAGTTAAAGATAGTAAAGATTAATTAAGTATTTTTCTTTGAAATCAGACCTGTCCTGCTGTATTATTTTAAGTTTCTGTGTGATCTCTGAACTCTTAGATATCTCTGTGGTGTAGTAGTTTTGTCTTGTTTTTAATTATTTATTATTAAATATTATTTAAAATCTTCTACCTGTGGCTCGTTTATGTAGAGATAAATTATGCTTTAGAGTACATTATACATTTATAGAGTTTACTGTCTAAGCCCTTCCAATAAGCCTAGACTGAATAGTCACATTACCATTGGATAATAATATTGCACAGTAATAATTGATCACCCTTTTAAGGGCCTTTTAGTAGCTGATATTATTATCTGGGTGGTGGCAGGGATTACTATAGTATGATCTGGGTAAAGGGGCACAGCTGGAGATTCTGTGTCAGCCTTTCCCAGGAGTGTCTGTGAAGTTGTATAAATGCTTATCTCAAACTGTGTGTGTGTGTGTGTGTGTGTGTGTGTGTGTGTGTGTGTGTGTGTGTGTGTGTGTGTGGTGTGTCAGCTACTTGGCAGGGACACGGAGCGCTGGTTGGACAGAGAGGGTACTGGAGGTTTTAGCTTGCCCAGCTAGGCTGAGATCTGGACCCTATCGCTGTGCCAGTGGGGAGTCTTATTGGGGACCTGGTGAGCAAGGGAGCAACCAGCCCCAGACTGACTGTGATCTCTGTGTGCACTTAAAAGAAATTGTACTACTGTGTGTATTAGTTATCCTTTCCTCTCTTCTATGAGATGACCTCCCTGGTGTTAGTGGTGAGGATTAAGGCTCCTTGATTGCTGGGCCAGGGCACATTCGTCACAGTCAAAAAAACGTAAAGCTAATCTAAAATGTAGGGATTCAAGTTGATTGGTCAACTAACCAATTTCAAAACATGACAACAACTTGAATAAAAATCGTTGAAACCACTTTCTATGTTGTTCAGAGTAAATATTTTTTTTTTCAGGGAGCAAGCCCCCTACACCTCCCACATGCCAGGAAACCCCTAACACATAGCGCAGGCATAAATATACCTATTCTGAACTCGCAAAACAGCAAATTCTCCACTGTCAGAAAAGCTGGTTTTGGCAATTCACCTGCACATAAGCGGCACTTGTTAAGAATACTTGGACAAATTGCACATTAACAAATGGGGTACAGTGTCTAAAAATATTCTAAATGAGAGATTAGAGCTCCCAAAACTCTACAATGATGAAAAAAAGGCATTGTCAGAATTATAGAAATATTGTGATATCGCCTTAGTCATAGAAATATGTTACCCTCCAATTAGTGTCTTTGCTAGAATCACAGTAACGTTACCCTAGCATCTTGCACTGGAATTCTGTTACACTGAAATCTGTTATATCACAGGAAGTCATCTGAAGACTTCATTACACAGCATTGTCAGAATAATGAAGGTATGCTAAACTGAAATCTGTGGTTGGATGACAATAGATCATTGTACAAATTCTACAAGAAAAAACATAAGAGATGCAATAAAAAATAAATAGATCTCAATTTCAGGGTAATGTAGGAGTCAGTCGAAGCTAAAGTGTAATTAGCAAAGGGATATATCTTGTGGGCTAAGTTATCATAAGTGACAGAGATAGAAATAGAAATAGTAAGTGAGTGGGTGAGGGAGACAGAGAGAAAGAAAGGCAGAGAGTGAGAAGTTATTTATCAGTACACATCAAGGCGATATGGGACAGCTACATATTTTACTGCAAGAAAAAAGAGAGAGAAAGAAAAAGATAGAAGATGCTCAATATGTGATAAGGTAACAAAGCCACCCTTCAGCAACCCCAAGAATAAAGCAGTTCTTATGACCCCACATAAGGTCTTCTTTTAGAAGTACTACTGCAGCCAACCCAAGAAAGACTCCTTTTGAACCTACCACTTTCAAATAGATCCAAAGTCACTTTCAATTTTAGACGCAGATGGCCTTTACTAGGAAAAGTAAGTTGCATACCATACTGTAGATCCTAAAAAAGGATATAAGATTAAATTATTGTGCTGTTGCTTTGCAAACAAACTTTGGCAGTATAAGAGAGGACTATCACATAAGCTACTGGACAAATGGTGGGAAAAACCAAAACTGCAATCTGAAATGCAATGCACATTTGCATGAAGTAGTCATGATTATCAACTTGCTATTTTTAAATGTTACAGGGGATCAGGGTGTAACATCCTCAGTCACCACTTCCATCTATGCAAGTGCCTTTCTCCTACAGTCTTCGTCTGTCACACCCAACTGTCACATGTCTCTCACACACAATCCAGCTATCTCTTATCTGGCATACTCATCTCCATTTGTCTTCTTCTTTTCTCTCCCAAATCTGATTTATCCCCTTTCAGTGCCCCTCCCCACTGAGTTATGAAGCCCCCCCCCCCTGAAAAAGAGGACATCTCGGCATTTTCAATTGGAAAAGTTGTTGAAGAGCAAGAAAAAGTAACTTCTGGCTCAGCAAAGAGTTCTAATAATAGCTCTTTCCAAATAAACAAACAAAAACTTCTGTTAAACTGTAACAGAAAACTACAACAGCTGTAGTTCCTTACATAGTCAGGCTAAGAATTGAGCAGACACACTGATACTGCCCTACTTATTTCAAAAGACAAAAAGCTGTTATGCATGCGATACATAAAGGTACTCCACAACACTTTTAAAGTACTTTTTTGCCAAAGAGGTACAATAACTCCCTGCAGCATTTCCTTACAGTGTCATTTAATCGACTGCTGCTTCTAGAAGGCAACCTTCATTTCTGATGATCATGCCTCCTATCAGTTTGCACCCTGAGCAGTCACCTCCTTTATCCTATCCTTGCCACGGCTTTGCCAGTCCCATGTTATTTGCTGAAGCAGTAGCATAACTAGGGCAGGCGAATGAGGCAATCTCCCTGGGCGGTGTCACATCCAAGTAGCAATTCATCAACATAAAATAAAAGTAATATATATTTTAAAAGAAATATATTTTTATTTATTTCTCTTTAAGGGAAATGGCAACACATGCATCCTAATGGATGTCCATTACACTCCTCTGTACCTCCTGCCCCTGCTTACATAGTCTTGCTTGGGCACTGCTGCAAAATATCTGTGATTAGTTATGCAAGTAGATGGGGTGGTAGCAAGGTGCTAGAAAGACAGTGGCTTGGGCTATATAACTGGCACCCACAGGGAGTGATTTATGTTTCATAAATGCTATCATTCACTGTGGGGGCATTTGGTGTGTTGTAGAGAGATATCAGGGCAGAGAAAAACAACAAGTCTCTCAAGTAAGTATGGTTACTTACTAGTAGCCCTTCTTGTGCAAACGTGGACAGACTGCTGAAGGGGTCATTGGGTGAAATGTTTCATTTTGGTGTTTGTTTAAACTTGAGTCATTGGTGAAACATTTCATTTTGGTACTTGTGTGTACTTGGACAAACTGGTGAAGGGGTCATTGAAGAAATGTTTCATTTTTGTTGCTTGTGCAAATTTGGAAAGACTACTGAAAGGATCTTTTGGGGAAAAATGATTAATTTTGGTGCTTGTGCGTACATGGACAAACTACTGAATGGATTATTGGGGGAAATGTTTCATTTAGGTGCTTGTGCATGCATTGACAAAATACTGAAGGGGTCATTGGGGAAACTTTTTAGTTCTGGTGTCATTTGAGTGCCTGTGCATGCTTGGACAAATTAATGAAGGGATCCTTGGGGGAAATGTTTTATTTTGCTGTCATTTCAGTACTTGTGCACACTTGGACAAACTACTGAAGTGATCTTTGGAGTGAAATTATTAATTTTGGTGTCACTTAAATATTTGTGCATACATGTCTCATTTTGGTGTTTCTGCATAAATGGACAAACTACTGAAGGGGTTATTTTGGAAACTATTTAATTCTGCTGTCATCTAAATGTTTGTGCATACTTGGATAGACTGCTGAAGGGATCATTGGGGAAATGTTTTATTTTCATGTTATCTGAGTGCTTGTGCATATTTTTACAAACTACTGAAGGCATTGCTGGGACATTTAGAGAAAACAAAAAATGCAACTACACTGCTTGATTGACAGAGATACAGCAAAAGCAAACATTAATCTTAATGCATACGCCTGATTTTAAAACAAGGATCTAGTAATTCCTTTCACAGAAGATAAACCCCTTGATGATCAGGCTCACTGAAATTCAAATGTTTTTGCAGGGGGAGGCATGCTTTCCTGCATCCTCAATGTGAGGGTGTGCTACTCACACCCTCCAAATTTATATTATTTGTCTATTCTTGGTCACTGAAAAAAGTAACATATGTTGTTCTCATGAAAGCAGTTTCAGAGGGGGCATACCTCTCAACCTCATAGCACAAGAAATCTGGACAAAGCCTAAAATAATGGGGTCAAAGGCCAAAATTAGGGACAGGTTTTAAATATTGCTCTTCTAAAGTTTAAACTTAGAAAGTTCCTAGAATAACAGAATTTGTATTGTACATTTACTGAAGGAAATGAAGTCTGAAACACACAAATGTATGCCATTATTTAATGAGTTCATTCCTCACTGATTTGCCAGAAAACCACAAATTTTATGAGCTGAAAATCTGGACATTCTGCAAAAAGCTGGACAATTGACAGGTATGGCCAGGTAAGGGCTAAGTACTCAGCACATGTTGCTTAATACTCTGAAAGGTCATTTGTTGCCTAGGTAAACTAAGGAGAAAAAATCAAATTGGCTTTGCCCAATCAAATATGAGGCTTCACTGTATTCTGTATTCTTAATAGGCTTCCTGACGTCTCCATTAGAGTACCTTGAAGTAATCATGATTACTGTAAATTTGCAGAATAACAAATTGTGCTTCCCAAAGTATTATAGTGTATGTCTGTCACAGATATTGGTGTAGGCATATGGAAGCTTTTCTTCTTCCTGTGGTGCTTAAGCATCTGAAGAGTATTATAAAACAGGATATGTGTATGTAATGCGGTATACAAATAGTTATTTGTGTTGATATTTAGCATTATTACTTGAGTTTTATAAAATAAGCCATGGTGGTGCAGCGGTAGCATTGTTGCCTCACAGCAAAAGGTTCTCCCGTTCAATTCTAAGCTGGAGTGCCTTCTCTATGGATTCTGCATGTACTCCCCGCGGTCGAGTGGCATTCGAAAGACATGCGTAGAATGGGCATGCCTTCATTGAAGGTTGGGCGTCTAACTGTCACCTCAGCACCTGTAAAAAAATCTACTGCCAATCATTAGCAGACCGGAGTTCCGCTGTGGCGAACCCTAACTGGGAAAATCCGAAAGAAGAACAACAACTTGACTTTTATAAAATGTGTGTTATAATTAAAACAAACCTAATATTTACTCAGACACTTCCTTTAATGATGACAAACATGCATACTGGATAAATACCTATTATGGTTTCTTTTGTACAGTAACAAAAAAGTTTTGTATGTGTATGTGTGTGTGTGTAAGTACTAAGCTATCTACCCTTGTAGGCCACTTTAAGCCTAGTCAAATTTCCCATCCCAAGAGTAAGAATCAAACCCTGTACCTTGTGCATATGAGATAAATCCAGTATGACTCATACTGTCAGAAGCAATATAATCCAAAGGACCATTTCTTTCTTTTCTTTTTTTTTTACAATATTTTTATTTCTTTTGTTGCTTACTTGCTTATACTTGTCATTTATCTTTATTTGTTAGGTGTTGGGGTAATTTTATAACTGAAATAAGGCACTCAGAGGTACAGCCTATGTTGTCTAGTAGAGCACACCTGTTGCTAAACAATAAACACACTCAGTGTAAGTGTCTGATACATTATTATGCCACTGGGATATGCTGTTAGCAGACAGTAAACCATACATTGCTGCATAGATGATCCAGTGTTCACTACGCTAGCACTATTGATATAAAGTTCAAGTTCAAATGGTGTGGTAATGCACGATAAACCTTTTTGTGCAGTCTACATGCATTTATACACACACATATCTATACACACAAATACATACATGCACACACACGCACACACACACACACACACACACACACACACATATATATATATATATATATATATATATATATATATATATATATAATGTAAAATATTGAAGGGTCCAAATGTATATTTTAACTAATTCTCCCTTAGATCATGACTTTTCTGTCTGTGCTACAGTCACAATTATTTCTGTGTTGCAGTTCAGTAAGCTCTTATTAAAATAATTTGTTACGCTGCTGTTGGCATTTGAACTGTACCTGCAAAGTGAAGTGGATTATTTTTAAAATCTATGTAGATTCTTTAAATTGCTAAAGCTTTGTTGTGTTCTGTTTGGTTATACATCACGACAGTTAAAATTTACCTCTGAAAATGTGTTAAACTTTCAATAAAATACCCTGTTTGGAAATGCTTTTGAACCTCTTGGTCTGATATTTTTGTGAAAAGTTGTTGTCAAAGTATTTTTCCCACCCACCTGTTCAAAAAAAAAACTTTTTTTTTGCTCGGGAGTAGGGGTGGGGTACAAATGAGGGTCTCAACTTGGACTCCAAATGGCCTAGCTACTCCTATGTGCTGAAGTTCCTCTTCAGTGTTTTCTAGTATGTCCACATTGTCTACATATAGCAGCATCGCTGAACTTTTCCTTTCAAACTCTTGGTTGATGTAGCATGTTCTCTACTACTGTATGAGTCTGGTGCATGGAAAGGGTTGATTTACAGGTATATTATTACAGAAACCCACACAGACAATCTCATAATGTGTCTCCTCAGCACATTTATATGGAAGTCTTTGAATCCATTTGCTTGTTTAAACTGAATGCATTGGCCAACCAGATAAAGCAAGTAAGACCAAATGTCCATTTCCAGGCAACCCAAAAGAACTGTCTGTTAAGCAACTGGGGACTGAGAGATTCAAACCTAAGACTACAAGGTGAAACTCATTAGCAGCTTTAATCTTCTGTGGTATATTGCCAGAGTTTGCCATTTGGTCATCATTTATACAGAATGTCAACTGTTTAAATCCCACCCTGACAATAGGAATGACAAGTTGATGTTTTTTGTAGTGCAGCCAGGGCACATACTTCTAAAGTGAATGTACCATAGAGTATTATGTTTAGAAATGGATTCAGGGCCACTTTGCACATGCATCACATTGGCATAAGCATCCATGAGCAAATGAGATTACATGGTATACAATGGGTGTTAGTATTTTAAGATGTTACACTTCAGTTAAGTCTGTGATACATTCAAAACCATTCCATTCATTACAGAGCTGGACTGAAATCACTGCAGTTGCCCAGTGTTTACTATAAAATGTACCTATCCATTGAAAAGCAATCTTCATATGTCTCAGTTTTGCACAGAAGACACTCCGATTCAAACAGGAATTTAAACCATATTTATTTTACTATGTTCTTACTTCCCATTTTGCTTTTCTGACAAAAAAATAAGAAATCGTCTTCAGACTGTTATCCAATGAGTCATACAGAACAATAATGGCAGGATTTTCAGAGACAGAACATTTAAATGTTCATCTGGTTGCACAAGCAATGCCATTGCAAAAATATAAACAAGAGAACAGCTGCATTGCTGAGCAGATTCTGTTTGCATATTTTCTTATTCTTATGTTATGTTCACAACATTCTGTTTCTATAGTTTTTACACTTCATTATTAATGCTTTTTTATCTATGGCAATCTTCAATTAATTACTACTGTCAGTCTCTGACATTTGTTTTAGCATAACACATAATTCCAACAATGACTCACTCTAGTTTATAATTTATTATTTTGTATTTCTATTACAAACATCATGTTAGCATTCTCATTTTGTATTGTGTGCCAGTCACTTAATAATGAAACCCTGATGTTTTGTTGCATTTTCATTTTTTTTGTTATATTGAAAGTTTGCCCTGTATAGCCAAGCATCATTCCAGAGCAGTCATTTTTTCCCAAAGAGCCAACATCTACAAACAAATATCAGGTTTAATGAAAATCTGGATTATTAGAGACACATTGATTTAGTCCTAAGCAAAATTGTCATCTGGTACAGCATGTGGAAAGAAAATAAAGGTGTGAAGTACCTTACAATCTAGGGGTATGGCTTTCAAGAGTGACAACAGTAAAGTCTAATCGTCTACTATATGGTGGCTCTCAGCTTACTTAAACAAAGAAAAAAACATTTTGAAAAAAAAAATCCCATGCTGGAATGAAGATACAGCAGCAGCTCCCTTGTAAACTGTTGGTTGTCTTCTGAGAGCATTTCTAATTATAAAAGGATACTAGAGACATTGAAGACAGTGTTCATTGTATAGCATTGAAATTATGTACATATTGCCATATTTTGCATTCATTTTACAGACACTAGCAAGGTCACAAAGGTAATGAAAGCTGACAGTTTTTTTTTTATCAATGAGGTACTGACATATGGAACAAAAACTGCAATTTCTACATCTAGAAAAAAACTTTTGTAAAAAGCTTTGTATGCACAGGACACATACTTCAGAGTGCTGCAGATGTAGTCATGCATGTCTGTGTGGAATGGACTCTAACAATCATCAAATTATTTAGACATGGCATGGATGATGGTTACTGAGAAGAGGCAAAATCTGCTGCATGAATCATCCACTGTTATGTGACAGTAAGAACTATAAGTGGAGGAGTAAGGAATTTACCTGGCGCAGTATAGTGGGAGATGACTGGAGGAACATCAGATCAAGAAATATAACTAGCATTAGACTAGGAATTAAAATAGGCAGAAGGAAAAAATCACTGTGTGACCCTGTGGATCTTTCTGTGTTGTCTGTGACACAGTGGAGACAGATAAGACCAGTTCATCAGGTAGCCATAAACCTAATGCATATGTTATGTAATGTGCCTGTTGTTCCACTGACAAAGCCTTAAATTATGTAATACTTGCCTGTGTACCTAAATGAGCAAGAAGTCTGCAATGCAACCTAAGTATAAAAGAAGAGACACTCATGTACTGACCCCCACTCCCATCACTATATTTTTCAAGGCACTAAATTTATGCAAAGACTTGTGAAATACAAATAGTGGGGCTTGGGTCTCTAGTTGCAAGTTTGAAGAGGTTATTATTCTATTAGCTGTTTACCCAGGGTTAGTCCACTAGGCACATACACTGCTTCCCAAGGATGACCTAGAGGCACTATCTGACTAGGCGATTTGTTCACGTTTACATACATTGTAAATGCAGACTGAAATAATCAATCCCATAACTATAAGGGAAATCACAAAAATCTCATGGTCTTAACTTTCTTGGTAGCTAAACTACGAACAATTACAATAATATCAGTAGGTGACAGCTGCACAAACAATGAATTGCAAGCAAATATCTATGAAGCACTTTTGGGGCAACACAAGTGTGCAGTGGTTAGCAGTCGCCTCACAGTAAGACATTCGTTGCTTTGATTCGTGACTGGGGTGCATTCTGTGCAGAGTCTGCATGTGTTTCATGTGGGTGTCCTCTGGGTGCTCCAGTTTCCTCCCACATTACAAAGACAAGCAGTAGGTGGACTGGACACTCTAAACTAGCCATAGTTGGGAGTGTGTGTGTGTGTGTGTGTGTGTGTGTGTGTGTGTGTGTGTGTGTGTGTGTGTGTGTGTGTGTGTGTGGTGTGGATGAACTACTGTGGCAGGACTAGGCACCTGGCAGTGTAAACCTTGGCTCTAGATGATTATCACTGTTGAAGTGACACCCTGACCCCATGTGCAAAAAGAGGAAAAAAGGGTTGTGGATGGATCGATCTATGGAGCAATTTCACTAAGAATCAAAATGTTATCTGATATTTTAAGAGATGTCACTACTGTTATTTAACTATATTTCTTGCATTAACATTTGTTTCTGCATTTTACCATTTTGGACTACTAATAGAAGTTTTCAGGAAGATTCTATATATTAAATAGTTCTGTCAGCTCACTGTAAGAAATTAAAAACAATCAATTCTTTACAGGGTCTGCTCTTCAACTTTAATTGCATTAATATTAAAAAGTGGCAATGTGGATAAAGCACAACTGCTTGTGATGATAACAGTTCTGAAACATTTCTTTGTTCCAGACTCTAGTCTATCTCTTACAAATCGCTTTAAAATAGTTTAGTGTGATCCAATGTTTTGTTTGTAATTTGTTTGCACTTTATGGCTTAGATATTAAACCTGCTATGGTAAGTGACACCGTTTCTTTACTCACACTAATTCAGCAAAAGGCAGGATTGCTTAACATTTTTTTTTTTGTTTTTTTCTTTATTTTTTGTCTGATAAGACAAAGTGGTGTCAGTTCACACTATTATGTTTAGAAGTAAATGGTTTAGTTACATTTTTGGCCTTGAGTAGTCATGATACGTTCAATGAATCAGAGAGCAAGCACTGCAAGCAACCAAGATTCTGACAACAAGTGCATGCTGCTTCGCCATTTGGCGTGCCAGTCACTAACGTAAAACAGCGCAGCACTAACTAATGCACTGGTGGATTTTTTTGCCATCCATCACCAGAGCTGGTTCATAAACGCTGTTATCTGCATTTTTAAAAACCCTCATCTTGCTGGCTATACTGTCTGCTCATTAAGCCTACTGCCATCTTTTAAGGTATCATGTAAAATATTACTACTATATTGTTTGTACACTAACTTGTCTTCAGACAACACATCTTCCTTTTTCTATTCCATCCCTGTTTTGAATCTTTTAGCAAAATGGTAGCCCAATGGTCTATTTGCAGTCCTCTGAGATATTTAATTTTTTCCCGTCATTCACCCATCTTCGCGCAATACTATATTTGCTGTACTCTTATAGTTTCTGTTTGTATGACTTCTGGTACTTATCTAGTACCATTTTGTGAACCTCCTCTGAATTGTCTCTGTCTTGATTTATGAGTACAACACTAGTAACTTAAACCATTGAGAAAATCAGATTTGTCATAGAGACGTTATGTTAACACATAACTTTCTTTCTAAGAAAAGGTAAGTAGTCCCTCAAAACTCAGTCACACCTTTCAGTGGGACATACTTACAAATCAACTGACATGTTCTGTTATAAACACCTTTACTAATGAAATAATTAGAAAAGCTAAAACATCCATAAGCCTGTTGTTGAGCACAATTGTCCTGGTGAGGGTAAACATGGTTATAAGTTCAGCAGCACAAAGCATCACTGACAACAGACTGTAGCACCTCTGGGAGATAGGAAAATATCCCCAAGCAGACTGGGAATAATAAGGACATATCATGGGTCTGCCACAAGGCACTCTTCCACTGGCAAGTATCCATTGCATTAGGGTCAGAGGTTCAAAGATAAATACCAGGCCTGCTGCCCTTGTGGGCTATTTTAAGCATCGGCAATTTTTGGTGCTCAAATTAACTATACTATTTGGTGTTAGATTGATGTCACCTATCCCATGGATGATAATTATATATTACCCCTAATGAAAATAAATGGGATCGTATCAAATATAACTTAATGAGACCCATGAATGGGGGAAAGTATTTAGTAGCTTCTTCTGTCCATTAGTAGCACAGGGGGCAATGATTTATTTATTTTATTGAGTTTCATTTGTTTGACTGGGATAGCTATATTGGCCCATTTTTAGAGATGACCAAAGGAAAATTATCCGAAATAATTGTAGACAAAGTAGTTCAGCAATGAAAGCACAACATTATGAAACAATTTTATGAAAGTTATTATACTGTCCAATAATATTTAAGGGCTGAGAAAAATAAAGTAGGAGAATAATAGTAATAAGGTAAAGGGCAAATAAACAATTATAAATAGAAAGCTACATACATGTTAAGTAAAATATAGCAGTTAGAGAAAGAGAAGTCACTAATGATGTAATTTCACATCAACACTCAATACTACTCACCTTTTCTAATGCCAGTCACTGAAATACACTAATAGTACGCCCATTTTCCACAAGAGCTGAGCTGATGAAATAAATACACACCATATCGTTAAAATGTTCTAGAATCCTCAAGTTTGTCTAATGACAAGGACAAAAAAGTACAGCACACATCACTGGTGTCAATAAACAAGTATAATTAACTTGTGACCATTTATAGTACTTGTTTTTCCCTCTCATAAATACACACTTTACTATGGCATATTGCTCTGAAGAGAGCTTTTCTATGGTTGTGTATTCCCTTTAATATTTTGTTCTGAATAGAAACTGATACAAAAATTATTATGTATTGCTAGCCTGCATTACATCTAACTATTCTAGGTCTATATAACTGTTCACTCTCATAAACATTCACTCTTATAACTGTTCATTCTTATAACTGTTCACTCTTATAACTGTTCATTCTTATAACTGTTCACTCTTATAACTGTTCATTCTTATAACTGTTCACTCTTATAACTGTTCGCTCTTTCAGACTATATACAAGATTAGTACTTTTGACCAAAATGCTCGGAAGCTGACATCTGTTTGGTTGACACACTTTGGTCAACAGAAAGAAATTGTCAGTATGTGTGTGTGGGATTGACAATCCCTCCATAGGGTAATATACCTTTTCCTTGGGGATTGTAAAAACTTTGGAGTTAGTATGCATAATTAGCAGGGGGATGTGGGGGAGCAGCTCTCACATTGGGGGTGCAGGGGATCTGTGTCCTTGCAAAACCACTTGCTTTTTATTTTGCATGTAGTGATGTTAGTCCTCAGAGCATGTGCTGTAGCCTGCCAACATTTTTTGTTGATCTTGATATTTCATCCATTCAATATAGAACATTTTATATATATACATATATATATATATATATATATATATATATATATATATATATATATATATTTATATATATATATATATATATACATATTTAGGTTTCCTTCACTTCCCCTAAAGCTCATTCACTGACATTCATTTGACTGAGAACAAATGACTGACACCTCACTTCTCCTAAAGTTCACTTCCCCTAAAACTCATTTCTCTGACAATTAGTACCAGCAGTGTGTAGAGCACTGTAAGGTAAGTAAAAGGAATATGTCCTTTTCCCCACTGTAGTATGACCCTGGAGTAAGTATATATAGTTAGGGGTGTGTGGGGGGAATATCCCCCCACACTGGGGGTGTAGCCCCCTACCTAGTTTGGTTTTACTGAACAATATAAAACCAAAAGCAGAGAATATAAAATCAAACTAGGTGGGGGGCTAGACCACCCACATTCCCCAGTGTGGGGGGGTCTGTGCCCCCCACCCTCTAACTATATATACTAATGTCAGGGTCGCACTACAGTAGGGAAAAGGAAATATTCCTTTTACTTACCTTACAGTGCTCTACACACTGCCAGTACTAATTGTCAGGAAAATGAGTTTTAGGGGAAGTGAACTTTAGGGGAAGTGAAGTGTCAGTCATTTGGTCTCAGTCAAATGATTGTCAGTCAAATGAGCTTTAGGGGAAGTGAAGGTAACCCATATATATACGTATATATATATATATATATATATATATATATATATATAAATATCTATATGTATTATATATGTATAAATATATATATATATATATATATATATATATACACACACACACACACACACACACACACACACACACACACACACACACACACACACACACACAGATATATATTACCCATATAATATGGGTACACATATATATATATATATATATATATATCTATATATATATATATATATATATATATATATATATATATATATATATAAAATACTGGAAAGGACCAAATTACACACACACACACACACACACACACACACACACACACACACACATATATACATATAGATATATCCAAAAACTGAGGACCAATGCGAACACAAACCAATAACCAGCAAATGCACTGTATGAGGAAAATTAAACACCGGACAACAAGAGTAAATAAAATCAACTGTTTTAGTACTAGCAGTGTGTAGAGCACTGTAAGGTAAGTAAAAGGAATATGTCCTTTTCCCCACTGTAGTATGAAAGTTAAACGTTTAACGAATCACCGCGTTTTTCGTCTAACACATCCAGACTTCATCAGACAACACCATAATTACAAAGTACCCTTTATATATCCTACACAAACATTTGAATTATCCAATCACATCTAGAGTTCAACTCATTAATATATATTCCTACTGTTTAATTCATCACACTAACCTCATTTTATATCACTTGAACTTCTACAGTTTCTTGAATATGTTAAAAACGTCACTTGTAAATATAAATCTAAAAAATAAAAATAAAAATGAAATTTACATCATAAACTAAATATAAGTTGATATAATTTGGATCCAGTGTTTTACATATAAATATATATCGTACACCATATGTAAAAATATACTAAATCAACCATATTTTAAATGAAATACTACCACCAAGTGGTCAAAAGGAAAATTGCAAAATTGCAAATACATAACAACAAGACATTTGGTAATATATTAATTATAAAACATATTAAAATATATAAAAATGTAATATGAAGTAATATAAAGTGGTGTTAGACAATAACTTGCAATGTATATTGAATATAAAATATTAAATATTTTAAATATTTTAAATACATATAAATATTAATATTAAAAATATTTTTTGAGAAATCCTATATAACCATACTTGTGAAATATAAATCATAAAATTAACATCCTAAAGTTAAATCTTAAAATTGGCCATTGACATAAAATGTTTGCATGCATGTTTATATGCTTTCATAGTCTAGCTGCCCTCATTCTAAGAACAGGTGCAAGGGAAATATTATCATTAAGACCTGGGAATTTATTAGCCTCCAAAATAATCTGCCAATATAATTCCCGATATTCAATTTTAGTTTCCCATAAGCCCCCTCTTTCATCTTTTTGAACTTCTTCAATAATGAAAAACTTGTATTTCACTAGGGGACATATTAACGTGTGTCTATATAAAACATTCCCTTCTTTTTTATTTTTTATATCATTAATATGTTCATTAAACTCTTGTTTTTATCTTTCTCTCAGTTTTACCAATGTAAAAACCAGAACATACCCCACATGTAGCAGTATATAACACTGTAAGATTCACATGTACTATGTATTTTACCTACAATTTCTTTTCCCCTTGATTCAATCACTATACTTTCTGTATCTGCCATCCATGGGTACTGTGCACATACCCTTGTCTATGTCATTTCTCAAATCAAAGTACTTTTTCTTTTGTTCATCAACAGTGAAAAGAAGGTCTTTCATAATATTTTCATTCACAAAATCAATATGTTCTGTTAATAATTCCATTTCATCTTCATTATTCTTTATAATAGCTCTCATAAGCTCGAAACGCCACCCATCAAACATATTGAGTAATATTTCATGACATTTTGTACCTTCTTTCACATTATTGGGAAACTTATAAACCCCTAAACCCTTTGGTACCAACTTGGACTGTAAACATTCTTTTAAATAGGTGTTGTCTATATTCAAAATTTTATACTTAAATAACAATTCATTCAATTTACATAAATTGTCAGCATATGTTGAATAATGATCATCTTTTATCATGTAATTTTCATAAAGCTCAACTTTCTGTTTGAGCCAATCATTCAAAGTTATTGTATTATGAAAACAGTCACCTTGTTTCTCTGGCGTCATGTAATCTCTCCCCTGAACACCATTACGATGACTTAGTGTACCTTCTCGCTCCCAATTCAGGAAAATGTTCGGAAAACTCTCAGCACTATCAAGTCCAGCACTTCTGCCCTCAAAATTGCTTGAATTTGGCTGAGCATCATAACCGCTAAGTCTTCTATCACTGTTTCCCTTATTGTGAACAAGTGCAGCTTGATTTCAAGGGTAAGGAAGCATCTCCACTCTTCCGCATAAGTGAGTCGCACAAAGGAGTCAGCATTTGAACCAGCTGGCTCAACTGTCCAATAAGTGTAGGTAATTCATTCCCCTTGTTTACATGTATGCCCGTACCGGCCAGGGAAAATCTCTCCTCTCCCTCCATTCCAACTAGTAATCCAAAAACTGAGGACCAATGCGAACACAAACCTATAACCAGCAAATGCACTGTATGAGGAAAACTAAACACCGGACAGCGAGTGTAAATAAACTCAACTGTTTATTATTAACAAATACAAACAGTAAACACTTAACGAATCACCGCGTTTTTTGTCCAACACATCCAGACATCATCAGACAGCATAATTACAAATTACCCTTTATATATCCTACACAAACATTTGAATTATCCAATAACATTTAGAGTTCAACTCATTAATATATATTCCTACTGTTTAATTCATCACACTAACCTCATTTTATATCACTTGAACTTCTACAGTTTCTTAAATATGTTAAAAAGGGAGGGCATAGTACTTATGAATTCCGTTTTGTATGAAGGATTCATTGAGAAAGAGATGTTTGAATTTTTATATAATAATAAGCCTAGAGTTCCTTCCATTTTCAGTATCCCGAAAGTTCACAAAAATCTTTTAGATCCACCACTACGTCCTATAGTGGCAGCTGAAGGTTCAGCAATTTCACCATCAGCTAGATATATAGACGTGAAATTAAAACATTTGATGATGAGGGGAGAATCCTATCTCAAAGATTCTTGGGATTTTTTAAGAAATGTTAAGGAGAGTATGTTTCAAGAACATCTGCTTTTTGTAACCATAGATGTGGTTGATTTATTTGGATCTATACCACACAATATAGGTTTAGAATGATTTGAAGAAGCAATAAGAATTTTTGGAGAGTTAAGTGATAATGAAATATATATATGTTTGAATCTGATGGAATTGGTATTAAAATATAATTATATATTTTTTCAAGGTGAATATTTTCATCAATTAAATGGGGTTGCGATGGGGCAAGGTGCACCCCTTTATATGCCAATATGGTCTTGAACACCTGGGAAAGGAAGTTTATATACAATAGTGTCTATATAGAGAGAGTTGGAGTTTATATAAGCGTTTTTTAGATGATATAGTTATATTTTGGCATGATAGTACAGAAAGATTAGATGAATTCATACAATATATACATAATTCTACTGATTTCTTAAAATTTAAGTATGAAATTGGAACTAATGAGATGAATTACTTGGATGTGACATTAATTAAAGTTAAGAATCACTTTAAGTCAAAAATATTTAGGAAGAAAACATACTCTAATTCATATTTGCATTATACTAGTGGACATCCCCTCCATCAGAAAAAAGTATAGTAAAAGGTCAATTTGTTAGAATATCAAGAATGACTTCAGATGATAAAGATTTTGGTGACAAATGTGAATTTCTGGCTCAAATGTTTTTAGAAAGAGGTTATCCTTTAGAATTTTGTAATAATATTAAATATGAAGTTATTGAAGGTAGAAAAAGCAGATTTGAACCAATATTAGGTAAAGGATTACCAAATTTGGAAAATAATGAAGGAAGTAATAGTGTTGAGGTAATAGATTTTAATGATGGTAAAAATAAATTATTTAATCAGGTATTTATTACTGATTTTAGTGGAGATTCATGGATAATTCAAAAAATATTTGCTAAAGAATGGGACAAATTCATTAAACTTACTGATTTAGGGTTAAAATATAAAGAACCTTTGAAAATCATATATAGAAGAGGACGAAATATTAAAGATTGGTTGATGGCTCAGAATAAAATAGTAAAAAAGAAGACGATGAAAATAAAGGGCACGTACCCATGTGGGATGTGTGCACAGTGCCCATGGATGGCAGATACAGAAAGTATAGTGATTGAATCAAGGGGAAAAGAAATTGCAGGTAAAATACATAGTACATGTGAATCTTATGGTGTTATATATATTGCTACATGTGGGGTATGTTCTGGTTTTTACATTGGTAAAACAGACAGAAAGTTAAAAACGAGAGTTTAATGAACATATTAATGATATAAAAAATAAAACAGAAGGGAATGCTTTATATAGACACACGTTAATATGTCCCATAGCAAAATACAAGTTTTTCATTATTGAAGAAGTTCAAAAAGATGAAAGAGGGGGCTTATGGGAAACTAAAATTGAATATCGGGAATTATATTGGCAGATTATTTTGGAGGCTTATAAATTCCAAGGTCTTAATGATAATATTTCCCTTGCACCTGTTCTTAGAATGAGGGCAGCTAGACTATGAAAACATATAAACATGCATGCAAACATTTTATGTCAATGGCCAATTTTAAGATTTAATTTTAGGATGTTAATTTTATGATTTATATTTCACAAGTATGGTTATATAGGATTTCTCAAAAAATATTTTTAATATTAATATTTATATGTATTTAAAATATTTAAAATATTTAATATTTTATATTCAATATACATTGCAAGTTATTGTCTAACATCACTTTATATTACTTCATATTACATTTTTATATATTTTAATATGTTTTATAATTAATATATTACCAAATGTCTTGTTGTTATGTATTTGCAATTTTGCAATTTTCCTTTTGGCCACTTGGTGGTAGTATTTCATTTAAAATATGGTTGATTTAGTATATTTTTACTTATGATGTACAATATATATTTATATGTAAAACACTGGATCCAAATTATATCAAATTATATTTAGTTTATGATGTAAATTTCATTTTTATTTTTATTTTTTAGATTTATATTTACAAGTGACGTTTTTAACATATTCAAGAAACTGTAGAAGTTCAAGTGATATAAAATGAGGTTAGTGTGATGAATTAAACAGTAGGAATATATATTAATGAGTTGAACTCTAGATGTGATTGGATAATTCAAATGTTTGTGTCGGATATATAAAGGGTAATTTGTAATTATGGTGTTGTCTGATGAAGTCTGGATGTGTTGGACGAAAAACGCGGTGATTCGTTAAGCGTTTAACGTTTGTATTTGTTAATAATAAACAGTTGATTTTATTTACGCTCGCTGTCCGGTGTTTAGTTTTCCTCATACAGTGCATTTACATATAGATATATATTACCCATATATTATGGGTATATATATATATATATATATATATATATATATATATATATATATATATACTGGAAAGGACCAAATTACAGAATATGACATGACCGAGCTGACTGTACCAAAAACCAAAACTGTAAAAGGCCGAATCTCATAATAGCAAAAATAATTTACTTACGTGTAAGATAGTGTGATCTCGGAGTTGGCATATTTAATTTCGGCAGGTGCAGGGGTGGTTGTCCCCCTTCCAAAACAAGGGAAAAAAAATACTTGCAGTCTTTTCTATATCATGACTAGCACATTTCACTTGGTTGCTCTAAGTCATCTAAAAAGTGAAAATTAGTGCAGCATCACAATCAATTTCAATTTATATTAGAACACAGAAGTGATTATAGCTGTTTAGAATTTATTACAGCTGCAGCAACAGTTCTAAAAATGTAAAACTTGTTGAAGGCGTGATTCTACCACAGTTTCTTTAAGCACAGAATGAATTATGGGGAATTTCACTACACAGAGCTTATGCTTGTGAATTAGACTGCTTTATTTATAAAGGAATTTAAAAGGAAACCTTTTCTTTATTTTATTTAACAAAGACATATATAAAAAAATGGTTCTATACAGCCTGTAAGATTTTTCGGTAATATGAAATTCAATATTTTATATTTTCAGTGTTATGCAGTTTTGCTGAATTTGTCTTGGTCATGTCAGAATTGATAATTTGGAATTTTGGTCTTTTCAAGTAGCTCTATTTATATATATGCGTGTTTGTGTTTATATATATAAGAATGTACCTGGATTATCAAATTAGCTGGGATTTTCTCATCAGGGTTGAATGAACATTTTTTAACTCATGTTCTCAATAGTTATGGTTGGTCAGATAAAACTATACATATTTATTATATATCAACTTTAAATATGTCACAATTTGAATATAATTGTTTAATACAATATGACAGTTTTTGATTTAAGCAAGGACATGATTCTGTATTTGAATTATAAGATTATTAATCAATATTTAATAATTAATGAGATAGGTGGATATAATTCGTGCACTTGCTATAAAATGTTGAGGTAATTACTGTATGCTTAAACACATTGAGGAAGGCTCATAGCCGAAATCGGTATGTTGTTTTTTAATGGTTGTAGCCATTAAAACATTTTTTCCTCTCACTGTAGTGCTGGCCACTTTTTGGGTTTGTGTTTATATATAAACATATATTATACACACACACACACACATACACACACACACACACACACACACACACACACACACACACACGCACGCACGCACACACACACACACACACACACACACACACACACATGCACACATTGTGTGTAAGGTTATTCTATGTATTGTATAATGGATTCATGTGAAATTATTTTCTGAAAGCCCTATCCAATACACTTAATTCATAAAAAGGCATTTCTGTGTGTTTGTGCAGGTGCGTATCTGTCAATGTATTTATATATATGTGCATAAGTGCATGTGTTTGTGTATATGCATATGCATGCATGTATATATGCATTCTATTTTTGATTTACAAAAAGAAATAAGAAATTTTCATGTTTATTACTGAATCTGCAAGCATAAATCATCTTACCATACTGCACCATTCTTTAAGTTTTTAGGATCCCCATTACATTTGTGAAGAAAAATGTCAGAAGCTGTACTGTTGTTATATGTTGTTGTTTCTTTCCCAAGTAATAATAATAATAATAATAATAATAATAACAATAATAATATCTAGTTAATCTTTTGTACCATGTATTTTTGAGTTGTTAAAATTAATATTTCATTACTTAAATTACAAATACATCAGGATGGCAATAATTATATATTTGATTAAGTCCTTTAGGATAGCACTCTACTTTATTACAGCAAAAACATGTTTACTGTTCTCATGGTGCCCACATATACAGCTATCAGGGATATACATATCCATATTTCTCCTAGCATATACTTAATTGGATTGCGTGCTATGAGAATGAATAGAGTATATTAAATGCACCACAGAGAATTCCATTCTGTACAGATCATCCTTCTGAAATTCCACATCATGAGTCATTCACCAAATCTATTATTTATTTATTTATTGACATTTGATTGTTGGGAAAGTCCGAATGGCTAGAAGCCCATTTTTAGTGGATGCCCAGGGACAAAACCTCCAAATTATTACAAAACATTTTAAGAACAATAATTTTACATTCTTCAAAAATAAAACAAAACATCTACAGTTTCAATAATTATAGCAAATTAGACATAATATAAAAACATTGGTTAAGTATTGATACAAGGTATATTACAATCATTTTAATATTTAGAGACATTTTAGACAGTTTGTAGAGAAACTAAAGGTAATTTAGTTGAATACAAATAGGAATTGCAATGTGAAGTGAGGGAAAAAACAGGCTTATGGCATATTTAGAGAGAAAGTCAGGGAAGAGAATTAGATAGCAGTAAGGAAGTAAGTGAAGAAGGGAAAGTAAGGAGGTATAGGAATGAAAAAGTAATTCTTCACATTTAGGGATATAGGTTATCCTGGTTTTCTGCAAGAACAGAGAGAGATTTTTAGCTAGGAGGTCTCTCAGAGTGGTTTGAAAGCTGGGAGGGTGGGTACAGACCTGATGGATACAGGTAAGGAGTTCTAGGCCTTAGCAACCTTGTATGAGTACAGACAATGCCCAGCAGATTTGCTAGGTTTGTAGATAGACAGGCGTTTTTGGTCACTGGATTGCAATGACTGACTGGGAACATAGTTGTGTAGAATGTGTTTTAGTACTGGACAGGCAGATGGATGCTGGATAATTTTATAGGTGGTAAGAATTTGTGTTTATGTTAGTTGATGTGGCAGTTATAACTAATTTAGTCTTTTCAGTGCTATACAGTGGTAGGTCCTGAAAGGGGTATGTGCAATTTTAGCAACTTCATTATATCATTATGCAAGTTATAATTTTCCTGAAGCCTGGAGGCTAGTAAGGATGGCAGCACCATAAAGAAAAGTGAGGAGGAGATAAGTAGTAGCAATTGTAGTTTTATTTGCATTGGTGATTGAGATTTTGGTTCTGTAAAGCATACCTAGTTTATGATGACTTTTTTTGTGCAATTTTGTATATACAGGTTGAATGTAAGATTATCATCCACTATCACCCTTAATAGTCTGCTAAGAGAATTGACATCAGTGATTGAATTATCAAGTGACAGAGGACTTTATTTTTTTCATGATAGACAGATTTGGATAAAAAAGTAGTAGTTTGGTCTTTTTTTGGGTTGATGAAGAGTTGTGAGATATGAAGCGATATTTGTTTGGCTGCTAAAACTTCCTAAGTAATTTGTTGGAGGTGTACCATGTTGTCAGAGGTGCAAACAAGGGTGGCCTGCTATGTGGAAGTATAGAATGTTTTGGTGAAAATGTTAAAGAGGAGGGGATCAAGGATAGTACCTTGTGGTACACTGGTGGTGATGGGGAGGTAAGGAGAGAGCGTGGAGTGCATTTCTACTGACTCATACCTATTGGACAGGTAGCTTTTGAACCACAGAAGGATACGATGAGAGAGAGAGAGAGAGAGAGACCTACTGAGAACATTAGAAGTAGAAGTTTGCTGTACCAAACTGTGCTGAAGGCTTTTGACAAGTCTAGAAATAAGGAAGAGCCTAGTTTTCCATTATCTCCAGCTTTATTGACAGCATCTATACAGGTTATAAGGGCAGTGCTAGTACTATGGGAATGATGGAAGCCATGTTCTGAGGGAATAGGAGTTCTTCCTGCAGGAAATAGTCTAGCAATTGTTTTTGAATAATTATTTTGACTATTTTGGTGAGGGGAGATAAGCTTGCTCTAGGTCTTAAGTTATTCAAGTCTATTGAATGTCCTCGTTGTGCAAAGAGATAATGTTTGACATTTTCCAGAGAGGGGATGTGAGATTCCTGGACTGACCTCTTTATAAGGATTCCAAAAGGATAGGCAATGTTATTGGCTACTATTTTTAGGTACTCACTTGGAAGGTCATCAGCTGAAGAAGAGCGCAGTTTAAGTTTGTTTAACAGTAATTTTATACAGGATGTGGGCATAGGTTTGAAGGTGAAAGTGGATGTGGTGATATGTGACTGTTAGGCAGGGTTGGGATTAGATATTGAGAAATCCTTAATTAGAGATGCTATACTATCTATAAAATAAGAGCTGAACTGTATTGCAGTGGTGAGTTATCTGGAGAGGGGTTTGGCTTGAATTTTTGGCTAGGATATATGATTTCTTTAGTGGATATCCAAAAATGTTTAGGGTTGTGTCTAGTTTTATTTTAAAAGTTATTATAGTAAAGTTCTTTTGTCTTTGTTTATTTCCTTTTTAGTCTGATTGTGAAGTATTCTGAAGTTTTTAAAATATTAAGATGTTTTATATTTTTGCTATTCTTTCCATGCTTTTTCTCTATCCTGCATTAGCATCCTACTCCTTTTGGTTAGTCAAATTGCATTATTTGTTTTCAATCTCTTCTTTATACAAGGTGCAAGGCTATTTATGATATTTAGAAGAGTTGTATTGAATTCAATTACAGCATCACCAAAGGGGAGGAACTGTAGGAAATTCCAGTTAATATATGATAGTTTAGTAATAAACATTCACCAGTTAAACTTGGAAAGGTTATGTGTTGTTATATAAATATGCTGTTTAAATGGGTGTGTGAGATGTCTAGTTGTATAGATTGGGAGATCACTGAGGTAGTCTGACATTGTACTTGTGATATAATATTTGCCAGGGTCTGATACTAGGATCCATTCTAATAGAGTATTTGATATCTTGCTATAATGTGTGGGGGCTATTAATTTGTTGTGTGAAACCATATAAGTTCATATTAGGTGACGGGGAGTAGTTGGAGTTTATGTCCATTCAATTGACATTCACATCACCTAGTAATAATTTTCCTTGTGGAAATTTTATGGATATCCAATGTAAGATATCTTCCAGTATAGTTGTATTGTCATCAGGAGGGGGTATAAAGGACAGTAATACATATTTGTTTATAATTGTTTGTTTTGAGGAAAACAATAAAAAGCTCTCCTGAACTGAATTTTGTTGTTAGTTTGTTGTAAGGGGAAATGTGGTAGGTGTTGGGAAATACTAAAGTAATACCACCACCCCTCTTTATATGGTCAGTATGGATGATATTATTGCCAGGAGGTACAACTTCGGAGTCATTTATACTGGGTTTAAGTCAAGTTTCAGTTACAGTGAAAACATCGGACTTATATTGGGTAATGCAGGCATGGAGTTCAGCAATTTTATTTATTATACATCTAACATTTATTGCAGCAAAAATTAAATCACCAGGGTTGGGGACTGGCTGTTATTGGGGTTACAGAAGTGGGGTCAGGATTAGGGTGTATATTTCCACCTTTCCTCCTAGAAGGATTTTAGTATATTGGGGAATTATGCATACTTGTATTTTGGACAGGATTCTTGCACTTAATTTTGTTTTGAGTTAAAGTGCAATTAATCAGCCTATATTTGGAATAAAAATGAAGTAAATATTAAATAGATTTGGTGCAATGTGTGAGGAGTGTAAAGAGGAAGTATGGATAGGTGGTTGGGACAGAGCTGGAGAGATATGATTGAGTCATGGTAGGATGAAAGATGCCACGGTAGGAGGAGAAGAATAGAGGAAAAGCTGAAGAGTGGCATAATTACTTACAGGAATTTGTATGTTAAAGATGTCAAGTAGTGGGGAGGTAGCAATGAATTACAAAAGAAGAAGTTGCAGGACAGTAAGAGATTCAGAGATGGTGGATTCTGAAAACTTGAAGAGAGGTAGCTTGTCCTTGTATTTACACTGGAGTATAAGCAATAGAGGGGTATTAAAGGCTAGAGTACAATGATGTAGTCAGATTAGGAAGAAATGAGGGTTTACTTAGGAAAAGTAAAATATACAGTGTGGAATAGTTAGGTACTAATAGGGAAGGTTGTGATAATAAATGGATATAGTGCAAAGCAGTATGGGAGAGAGAGAAAGATAGTTGGGAATGGGACTACAAATTAAATAGATATAGGGAAGTAGGAACAGGAAACGCAAGTGTACATGTACCAGTATTAAGGTAATTTGGGAACGACTTTGGAATAAGGGCCTCAAGTGAAATGTGTATGTAGGAAGTATAATAGGAGAGTAAGAGGATGTGGGTTGAAATTAGGGGTAGGGAAACTTGCACCTCATACATAAAGCTATAAAATATAAATATAAAGTCTTTTCACTGTGTTAAGCAGTATTAGAAAAAATAGAAATGTAAAAACATATGACACATACCTGCTCTGTGAAGGAAGATAGTGACTGAGTGTAACAGGAGACAACATTGAGGGGATATTGAGCAACATATTCTGCTACAGTCTCAATCCCACCCTCAGGTCAATTTACAACTGAGAACAATCTACATATAGTGCGAGCAAAGCAACAAACAAACAGCTGCAAGTAAAACAGGTCATCGGTCGCTTTCTGAGGCTAAACAACTGGCATATGCAGTATTGTCTAAATGTCAAGCAAAAGTGAGAATTGGCCAACTTAGTAAGAGGTCCTTAGATTGCACGGACTATTTCACAGAGACTTTCAATCAGACAGCAGGCACGTATTTAACTGATTAAAGTTAATATGCAGCAAGGTTCTTCATGATAAATATGCTTACGTTAAACAATGACAACATTCTCAGTTAATTTGTCAGTGTAGGGCCTTGTGGCAGAACTCCTACAATATCAAAGTCATATGTAACCACCACAGGCTATTAAACAATGAAAAAAATCTCAGTTAACTTGTAGGTTTAGGGGCTTGTGGCAGAGCTCTTGCATTACTGATGTCAGATTTAATGACAGCAGTCACTGAAATGAAAGAAAAAAAAAGTCTATTAAGCTGTAAAATTATATTGAGGCAAAATGTAGTATTTATTATACAAAAAAGAGATGGAGAATACAGGGCAAATATGAGTGATAGTAAGAACGTGACTGAATGTAAACACAAAGTAGTTTTTGCAGGACGTATACTGACAGAGAACCATAGTAATGCAGTGTACATATTCAGCTGTATTGAGCACATTATCAGAACATGGCACCACACTGATAAGCACAATATAATACCAGGTCTAGGACTATTCAATGAAAGCACATTTCACTGAAACACATTTGACTGTGCACAATTCACTGAAAGCTCAATTCACTGATAACACAATTCACGAAAACATATTTCACTGAAAGTTATATATGGCCTTTTCCCAACTGTAGTGCAACCCTGGAGTTAGTATATATAGTAAGGGGGATGTGGGGGGCACTGCCCCCCACATCGGGGGGGGGTATGGGGGCATAGCCCTTACCTATTTTAAATATTTTTAACTATATACATGGATACTTGCAATTTCAATAAATTACTCTTTTCTGAACTTAATATATATCCAAACTATGTGGGGGGCTTTGCCCGCCACACCACACCTCCCCTTACTATATATACTAACTCCAGGGTACTACAACAGTGGGGAAAAGGCCATATATAACTTTCAGTGAAATGTGTTTCAGTGAATTGTGTTTTCAGTGAATTGAGCTTTCAGTGATTTGTGCACAGTCATTTGACTTTCAGTGAAATGTGCTTTCAGTGAATAGTCCTAGACCCATAATACCACCACTTAAAAAACATTCATGGGATTAATCAGTACATTAAATCAGTGCAATATATATATATATATATATATATATATATATATATATATATATATATATATATATATTATATACACACACACACACACACACACACACACACACACACACACACACACACACACACACACATGCACACACATACATACACCAGAATACCAGCAACTCACATTGCATACATATGTGTAAAAGGGAAACGTACTCAGCATACATAAAACTTATCCGATCTGAATGAATGTGTTACAAATATAACACACTATCAAAGTCTGTCGAGGTCAGATGTAGTAACTGCAGCTATTAAACAATGTCAAAATTCTCAGTTAACTTGTAGGTGTAGGGTTTTGTAGCAGAGCTGCTGCAATATTGAGGTCAGATGTAGTGACCACAGGCTATTAAACAATGACAAAATTCTAAGTTAACTTGTAGTTGTAGGGTCTTGATGCAGAGCTCATGCAGTATCAGGGTCAGATGTAGTGACCACAGGATCTGCTCTATGAAGGACGATAGTGACAAATGCTGTGATAGTGCTCTCCAATTTTTAAAAATGAAGGTTAGGGTGCCTTTTCTGATCCACATGTAATGGTGAGGAAAAGCTGAGGAGTTTCAATGTCCAAATTTAACAACCACGGTCCTCTGTTTTTCCCAGTAACCCCTTATCTCTTCATGTATTTTATATCCTGTTCCCTTTGTTTCTCAAACAATTTGAATACTTTTAACTGTTTTTAAGAGATAATTTGCTGTCTCTGTTCTTTGGAGTTAATACTCAAATGAGGTATCATTTATTACTTTTAAACCTTTCAATATATCCTGCAACTGTAGGTATTGCCAACAGTGTAGTTCTGAGGATCCTGTAATTCCTTACATCGATCTATACTCTATAAGGTTTTGCTTCCTGGGGTGCCATAAATCAAGTAAAAAGATTAATCTGCATCAATCAAATTTTCCAAGTATATGGGTTTCCCATCTACTTTAAAGTGTGTTTAGGCCTAAATTCTACATGTTGTTGAAATACACTTATTCCGACCACTCTAGACTAATATCTTACATTCCACCAACTTTTACCAATCCCATGGGTCCTAAATTTTACTAGACCCTAAAGGATTTTGGTCTTTCATTTGTTCCTTAATCAGAATGAGTTCCAAGTGAAGTCACATGGGTTTATATATTTATTCATTGACATTTGTTTACCAGGAAATTCCAACTGAGTCACAAGACCCCATTTTCAGAGGAGGCTCAGGCAGGAAAGCTCCATTTAACAGAGAAAAAAAAAAATTCAAAGACATTACATAAAAAACAGTTGAAAATTATACATTTCAGAAATAATCAACAATATTGTAAGGCATAGAGATACTGCGGTGGTGGTGCTGCGGTAGCATTGTCGCCTCACAGTAAGACGTTGTCCTGTTCGATTCTCAGCTAGAGCATCTTCTGTGTGGAGACATGCGTGAATGGGCGTACTTTCACTGAAAGTTGTGCATCAGAGCTGGCAACTCAGCATGTAAAAATCTACTGCCAATCATTAGCGGACCGGAGTTCCGCTGTGGCGACCCCTAACCGGGAAAAGCCGAAAGACACAACATTGTAAGGCATAGAGATATAACAAACATATGTTACAAAGAGAACAATGAAAAAAGCAAAGTGAAACACTAGAAACAGTTCTGGAGAGCATCCTTTTGGCAATGTACAGTAGTAATAAGTAAAAGTCATGTGTTTAGTTTAACTATAAAGGGGGTGAGAGAGTACAATAGACTAGTATAAATAGAACAGGCATAAATAGTGATAGAAAGAGGTTATTTAGAATGGTAACAAGAGCAGGATAGCCAGGGAAGATGAGGAAGTGGTGATGTGTGGAGATTCTGTACAATGAGGTACAGAAAAGTAGGCAAGACTGATGCTCTGCCAGCGGTGCTGCATGAGCAGTACCATTTGGAGTTCTACATGGAATACTTCCAGTTGTTTTGCAAAATATTTAATATAGATTTCTGTCACCAGTTTAAATAGGATTGGTGATAGTGGACATCTTTGTCTTAACCCCCCTTTATCATTTTAACTGATTTTGACAACATCAAATTAGTAGCAGTCTTTGCTGCGGGTTCCAAATAGAGCAGCTGAGCTGTTCTTTATAAATGTGTGTGGGAAGTTCATATAGGAGAGGATGTCTGATATAATCTCACATTTCAGAGTTGAAGGCTTTCTTAAGATCCATGAAGATAGATACCCCTTGATGGTTATACTTCTCACTCCACCTTTGAAAATCCAACCAGAGTCTAACCAGATCCAAATGGCTTTTTCTATTTCATAGAAAAACCCTACTGATGTTCATAGATTAGTTTGGGGAGTAGGTGGGCTAACCTATTTGCTAAGATTTTTGTATATTTCTTTACCTGGATCCTATCAGATGGTCAAAGTTCAGGGAAAGTCAAAGTCATATATTACGGACCATGTGATCAAATTTTCGAACTTTGAGCATTAAAAATAAAAAATAAAAACAAAAAGTTTATTTTTTTATGTTTTTGCAGGGGGGCAAGTCCCCCTGCAACCCCCCCCCAGCCCCTGCAAATTAAATTTACCAACTCAGAGATCACACTACAGTGAGCAAAAGCGTAAATTTCCCGATCCATATTGTACGGCATTCAAAACGTTCGAAGTTCCAAAACTTCGATCATATGGTCCTGAACGTACGAATTTTGAAGTTTTGAAACTTTGATCATCTGATAGAAATCCATTTATCTTTAGCTGGATTAATGAAATGGGATGATAATTAGGTAGGGTGGCTCTATTTCTATTAGGTTTAGCGAATATCAGTACTTAGCTGTTTTTGCTTGGAAATTATCTGGCAAATTCACTTGTAGTAATGATGCGCATTATTACTATGTATATTCTTTGAAGAAGTCAGGTGTGAGGCCATTAAAGCCAGGAGCCTTTCCTGCCTTCAACCTTTCCATGGCAGTTATAATTTCAGCCATAATGATTTCTCACCTAATTTGAGATAGCCCCTTCAGCAATCCCAGTCATAATGTGTCAAGGGAATAAAAAACATGGCTAGTGCTGTAGTCTTGTGAAGTATTTGTGGGAGTGAATATTACTGAGCAAGAATCCTCTTATTAGTTCTCTTTATCTTTATACACTATCATATCATCGTCTACTAGAGAATCTATGAACATTTCTGTATTTCTTTTCTGGATTAATCTGGCAATAAATTGTTGGGAAGTCATTTCTCTCGTCCAATAGAATGTCTTCAATTTATTCAGTTTTTCGTAGATCTTTGCATATTTCAGTATCTTCTTCTTTTACATTGCAGTTTTACTAAGTAAAAACCTCTCTGTACAGTCCCCTTTTTGTACAGCGTTAAAAGAGAGTTTAAAAGAATTTCATTAAGTAAACCCGCTCATCGATATTTGGGCCATATAAAATCGCCCGTTACCATCTTTCCCCATTGTGTTTTGCATAAGAGAGTAATCCATCTTTTACTTCATCACAAGTTTCCTGCATTTCCATAAGTTTTATTGCATCATATATTAGTATAAATATTTCCCTTTTTGCTGTCTTACATGAACTTCCTGATTCCCATCCTTTCCAGTATTGTAATATTTGTCGTCTTTCTTTTTTACTTTTACTTTCTGTATTAGAATCACCTTAGATTTTGTGCGTAGTATGTCTAAAATGCCTATGTCTAAAATACCCCTGTCCTTTTACCCAGTGTAGAAATCGCCCCGCCCTTACAATAAATGTTAGCCATAATATACTACCTGCTCCAGTTGTGTCCGTCATCACCCCTTATTGTGTTGGTATGTACCATGTGATGATCTGTTTAATAAAGTATATATCTCTGCACCATGCCCTTTAATAAAGTTAACTAACTCCATGTCATATGTGCATTTCAGCTTATACTTAGTTCGGGTAATCAGACAATTTGCTGATGGAAGTGACTTGAGCACTATACGTTCACTTCTGATGTTATCTAGTTCAGGGTACATAACATCCTTAAACAGTAAGAGGTAACTTGTTGCATTACTGTAGCTACTTGTTGCATTACTATAACTACTTTCTCTTTTGTTACAGCCCCTTCCCCATTCTGGTGATGTGCAGAGTCTGTTCCCATGATAACATTGCTAAGTTGTTTACTCGATTGTTAATCTAGGATAAGAAACCCTGTTCCTTGCCTGTCAACTTCTTCTATCTCCAAGCTTCTCAAAGACCACTAAATATAGGCGTATGAACATCACAAATCAGACATCCACAGTTTTCATGGAACTTATGAGACTGCTGTCATATTAATGTATGTCTATTTTTATTTCTCCTGCTGTAGCCACTAGCTTGCCTGTTCTTATTCAGGAAAGGATTCTCTCACACATCACCTGACACTCCAATCCCCACAGGCCATCTTCTATTTTTTGTACTTGGCTTGGGCATCCTTTCTAAAGTACGACTTTGGTCAATATTACAGGAGAACTAAAATCTTAAACAAGTTTAACATCAAAACAGTGAGGAACACAGAATAATTAATATAGCTGTGTCCTAGTTGCATTTAGCAAACAAAACTCTATAAAGAACTAGGTGAGAATAACTAGGGCTACATTGTCAATACTCACTGATAGTTTTTTTCTTTCATCAAGCCAGCTGCAAAACATCAGAAAATTATACAAATAGTAATTACTGCTTGTTGTGGGGATCTTTTTGACAGAACTACTGGAGGGCACAGATGAGTGAACTTCTTAAATGCAACACAAGACATTGCACACTGTATGTGTGGCCACGTTGAAGTAAAACTAACCCTCATAACTCATGTCCAAGAGATGACAATCCTTGTCATAAATGGAAAATAAACAAAAGGCAGACTCTGTGTTTAATTTTCACATCTACAGCTCTCGCAAATTGTTTAATGATATGTGCAGCTTCATTTAGAGATGAATAATGAACTCAATACTCATCTCTGCTGATGTAATCATTGACTGAGGAGCCTTGGAGAAGGCCTGAATGATGTATTTGTCTAAATTGCCCTTCCTTGTTTTTGGGCAGAAGCCCCATGCAGAGGTTTAGAATGGAACAAAAGGCAGAATGCTGAATGGTCCTACTACCCTGCTTGCAGCCATTCCCAAAATAACTTTTCTGACCGCCTCATCCCTACTCTTAACAGACCTCATATTTCTACAGATTTTTCTAGTTGCAGTTGCCTCAGACATTATGGAGAAACCAAAAATAAAACCTTGTATTACAAAAAAGTACAGCAGCTGCTTATCAAGGTAATCCTGTAGCTGCTCTGCTAATTCCTCAACCCTCATGGGTGAATGTGAGAAGCTATCAGTGAGAGTTGCCTCCAAATGAGGTGGACATCCAAAACCCCTTAAAAAAAACATCTAGCCCTAGCACCATGCTCTGGCCTGGTAAAACACTGACTACCTTTAACACTGTGAGAAAAATTGTCAGCCAACTGCCCCCTTTACCAGCATTTAACCACTATATGTCCTCCTTTGCTGCAATATAAACAGACATGATCAAATCAACAATTCAATCAAGCACAATAGTCATTGCTGGAAGCCCAGCTAGCCTTTAGTATAACCATGATATCATCTCACCCCTCTGAACAGAAAAAAAGAGGTAATCCAGATGGATTAGTCCTGATAAAAAATTACTTTAGCTAGCAGATCTTGGAGACTCTCTCTCTCTCTCTCTCTCTCTCTCTGATACCCTCCCTGTAGGAGGAATAAAGACACCTTGCTGAAGTTTCCAGTAGTTTATTTAGTTAAGCAGGTAGATGGATGAGTCTTTTGTTCTAATAATTACACTCAACAGGTCAGTTATTTAAAGGCATTTACAGACAATGCCGGGGGATGCATGGGAGCTGATTGGAGGAAAATCTTGGAGATGAAAAAACAAGGAGTCAATTCCAAAACTTACAGGTTAGTCCTTTATTTGAATATTAGTGAAAGACCCATGATGGTTTACCAGCTCAGCAGTCTGTGGAACCTCATTCTTAGTTAAAAGGTTTTATTTAATTTTTATTTTTATTTTTAACTTGTAACAAACAAAACAAGACAGCAAACTATGCACTACAACTATAGAAGTATATTTAAGGAAACATGCCTGAGCTTCCTCAGGTCCATGTAATAGAGTGGTTTACACTTTGACCATTGAAAATGCCTGAGCTTACGAGGCTATCACTAGACTTTATTAGTCTTTTTTGTAACACATGTAAAATGAGAGGCTGTGTCTGCATCAGTGGGGCTCATATTCCTTGGAACCCAGTACAAAAGCTTTATTACAGAACTTTTTTCCAGTCCATCAAATGTAACATGACAGGCTGCGGCCCCTTTTATGGGGCTCATAATCTCCTGACATCTAATATGAAAGGCTAAAATTCTCTATAATAAAATATAGAGGTACTAGGCCAATCAATCATAATGCTCAACATTCCTCTCAAACTGCAGACATACAGAATAGGTAGAAAGTAGGTATGTCCAGCCAAAAATTGGGACATCTAATTAGCATAAAAATATGAATACCAAATAGGACATACCTCTTCCTTCAAGTATGAATGTGGGATACTATTCAGAAATGTGTCTAAAAAACTGAGTGCCGAAAATGACGGAAAAAATATAAGCACATTATCAGAGACAGTGTAAAATCTGTAGAATTTAATAAACTCTTGCGAAATTTTCCCACAGAAGGTCATTTATTTTTGCTTCTGAAAAAATAAGATGTAAATGTGTGTTCTGTTTCTTTAAATTATTAGTGAAATAGTATGTAATGTTGTATGGTTTTCTGAGTACTAGACAAACAAGATTATATGAAGGGGTAAGTCGAGCATGCCAATCTAATCTGACTATTGTATAAAAAATACAATTTTCTTATAAATAACATCACAAGCGAAGGGTATCCTTTGAAATTTTGGGATCCAAGACTGAGCAGCCAAAAAAATGGACTTGTATATATCAAGTCAGAGATATCAATTCTTGAAATAATCCCTTTTCTCCAAGGTATGGTGATCTCAGAGGTGGAATACATAAGTTCAGGGATGGCTTATCTCCCACCTTACAGGGTGGATGATGGGGGCTTGCTACCCTTCAAAAAACATATATATAAAGTAGAAGATTAATATTCACTTCTGCATTTTTGGTCTTTTTTTATTTGTTTTCTTAGTATGTCAGCACTCGGGATTATAAGTGCTGACATATGTATAGGGGGCCTACTTGAAGCCTACTTTATGTAATACACCTTAGTGCCTCTTAAAGTAATTACAAGTATATAAGCCTATGATATTTATATGAGTGCTGTAACTATTCAATTTCCATTTTTTTTTGTTACAATCCAATAGCAGAGAAGTACTCCCTGCAGTCTGCGGTAAATGATGTGTACAGCTAAATATGGAGAGCAGGAAGCTCATCCAGGTGCTGGCAAACAGCTACGCCTCTACATCTGACAGGAATCATGACTTCCATGGTGCCAAATTAGACAAAAGTATTATGTCTCCACATCTGACAGGAATCATGACTTTCATGGTGCCAAATTAGACAAAAGTACTACCCCTCCAGATCTGACAAGAGTCATGACTTCCATGGTGCCAAATTAGACAAAAGTATTATGTCTCCACATCTGACAGGAATCATGACTTTCATGGTGCCAAATTAGACAAAAGTACTACCCCTCCAGATCTGACAAGAGTCATGACTTCCATGGTGCCAAATTAGACAAAAGTATTATGTCTCCACATCTGACAGGAATCATGACTTCCATGGTGCCAAATTAGACAAAAGTATTATGTCTCCACATCTGACAGGAATCATGACTTCCATGGTGCCAAATTAGACAAAAGTACTACGCCTCTACATCTGACAGGAATCATGACTTCTATGTTGCCAAATTAGACAAAAGTACTATGCCTCCACATCTGACAGGAATCATGACTTCCATGGTGCCAAATTAGACAAAAGTACTACCCCTCCAGATCTGACAAGAGTCATGACTTCCATGGTGCCAAATTAGACAAAAGTATTATGTCTCCACATCTGACAGGAATCATGACTTTCATGGTGCCAAACTAGACAAAAGTACTACGCCTCTACATCTGACAGGAATCATGACTTCTATGTTGCCAAATTAGACAAAAGTACTATGCCTCCACATCTGACAGGAATCATGACTTCCATGGTGCCAAATTAGACAAAAGTACTACCCCTCCAGATCTGACAGGAGTCATGGCTTTCATGTTGCCAAATTAGACAAAACTACTACTCCTCCAAATCTGACAGGAATCATGACTTCCATGGTGCCAAATTAGACAACAGTTCTACCCCTCCAGATCTGACAGGAGTCGACTTCCATGGTGCCAAATTAGACAAAAGTACTACGCCCCCACATCTGACAGGAATCATGACTTCCATCATGCCAAATTAGACAAAAGTACTACGTCTCCACATCTGACAGGAATCATGACTTCCATGGGGCCAGATTAGACAAAAGTCTGCCCTGAGACAGCTGACTTCATACTGCTCACAATTTATACTGGCAAGATGCACACAGAAATGTGAGATGTAGTTTCACAAACAAGTGCAAAATGTTAAATATTGCCACAACACCCCGGAAGGTTGCTGAAGTGCAACTTTGTACTTGGACTACCCTTCTTGAATGATACAAGGCCTGAAACTGCAATAAAATTAGAAAGAATGCATATGGTACAACATCTGAAACAAAGGACAACCCAAGGAGGGATGGATAATGGAAAACTTCAGAAGTGCTGGTTTTGTTCATATGATGATTTGATTCTAACCCTATGCTTCTTAGCAAGGAATATGAGGAAAGCATAAAATAATGAGCGAAAGTCCAAAATCAAATACATATGTTAATTTAAAGTTTTCTCATATAACTTGGTGATTACTGGGATACCAACCTTTTATTAGCATACATTGTAACATACATGGTGAGTGAAACTCAAGTGTCTGATGTCATTTATGCATATCAGAAGCAGGGAGTTGCAGAAAACCTCAAAGTTTCTGAGGGGCAGACACATTATGAGGCAGAATCTAGACCTTCTGTGAAGTCTGAACAATTATTAAGACTGACATATATCAGCCCTTCTAATGCCTATACCAAAATGAAAACTAACTCTCATCGAGGCCAATATTCCTTGCACTTATGAACATGTGGAAACTCAAAAGCATGGCTGGGGGAAAAAATGACTACCAGAACTGAACCAGCAACGGTTTGAATTGAAGACTAATCTTTAACTCACAAAGCCAAATAAGAGGTCATTTTAATTGCAGGTGTATGGAACTAAAACTATCCAAGCCACAGAAGTGAGACAGCACTTTCATGGTTTATTTTACATGGATCCAACAACCACAATCTTTACACAAATTTCACAAGGAGGCTGTTAAACATGACTGGCGAAACAGAAATCTGCCCCACCTATCAATACCACGACTGAGCAGCTGCAGCAAGTTGTTGAGAAATCCACCCTGCTGAGATAATTAAAGGGGAATAATAGTGACTGGTAACTCTGTGGCTGTACAAGTTCTTAAGGTAAAACCCAGCCACTACTAATAACTGGGGTTAAGGGGTTTGGGAAGGGAAAGAGCTGCTCTGACACCTCGAGGACTGTTTGAAGGGAAGAACATTAATTACCCCGTAGCAACATCAGTCAGCTGTAGAGTTTAAAGTTAAGCAAAAGCATTAAGTAAAATTATTCAAAGCTAAGCAGCAGTGGGTTGGGATACAGAGGTTGTGATTTTCCATAACTGGAAACATACACAACCAATGAAATACGATTGTCACTGACCTGACTGCATAACTATTTGCCATCTTAGAGGTAAGATAATGACAGTCTTCGGTCATTAAATACTTACCTGCTGGTGGCTAGTCTGGCAACCAATTGTATAACTCTGATGAAAGGAGAAAGTTAAATCAACCTGCCCCTTTACCTAACTAGCAAGCTCTATCCCTGGATCTGGTTAAATATCCTTTCATCTATCAAGCTTGCCACACACCACTTTTTTATTCGCAGGCAAGGAAACAAATTATTTTGTCAACAAACAGCATTTCTATTAGGGAACTCAAATAACTTAATGTTAACTATAAATCTGATATGCAGTCATTTATTTGGGTGCAGCTTCATTTTACTTGAGTAAATGTATGTCTCTTCTTGCAAGACCATGTATCATGAAAATGAACATTCCTCCCTGGATAGTTTATTTTTGTAATAATTGCATGTTGTGTATTCAAAACCAAATTCTTTAAATATATAAATGAATACACAAATTTCTAAGATATTACAAGAAAACTATTTACTTTTGAATAAAGAAATATAAGCAATCATGAAAAAGATGAGAAGACAGAGACTCTGTAATAACTAATTTTGTAGTTTACCTTCACCTGTTGCAATTGCAAAGACTTGAAACTGAGGATAGTTGTCTTGTATTTTTTCAGTGTGAGTTTTATAATTTTGCATAAAAGGTTTTCAAGACCTCTAACCTCTGTCTGCATATTGTACCTTTAATCACTGACTGTATCTCGGAGCTTCACTCCATGGCACTAGCTTTCGCTGTTGATTCCTTTGTCCTCTCTCTCTTTGTCTCTCTCCATTTATTTTTCTTAAATCAGAACGCTAACCTCTGCTTGTTTCTGTAAGGCTTTTCTTAATGTAAGATGCATTTCTAGTGATTATGTAGCCAATACAAGCAACTAAAGTTCTCCATTGCTGTGACATTTTCCTTTTAAAAACATCACAGCATGATATGGACCCTTTTATTTTAGACTAACACATCCCTCCAGGAGGCCTAACTTTCCCTCAAAAATCAATATAAACCCTTAAAAGCATTTAATGCAGACAAAAATGTGCTGTGCGTGTTGTTACAAATGGACTTTGCTGACCCAAGTGAGTATATTTAAAACTAATGCACTCTCCAGTCTATTTCTTGCCAATCATCCTGTTTATCATCTTCCACATTATGACATTATGAATTTTGAACATGTTTAATTAGTTTTACTTAATATAACTTTGGGACAAGAAAGAAGAGTGAGATCTTAGTGACTCACTTACACTACAAACAACCCATCAGCACCTTAGCTGAAAAGATAAGAATCTTAAATTGCATGTGTCATGTTCTGCATCATCTTTTACAAGTAATTTCAGTTCTAGTTATATTCCTCATATTGAAGTTACAAGTGATGTTGCAAAAATGAAATTTATAGTGTATCTGAAATTTCTAGTTTCACTTTTTACTTCTTTTGTGTCTATAATCACATCCAGAAAATGATGCCATGGTAGATACTGAGCAATGATTTACATGTCTACAAAGCATTATGGGCAATCTAAACCAAGTTAGTTATTTAAAAGAACAGCTGCCTTCTTACATTGTGATTTCACAATTATGTTTTCACATATATTAATTTCAATATTAGGTCATTCACCTGCAAGATCTAGTTGACAAATTGTCTTTTTAATAAGCAAAAAACTCCGAATGATGCATTTAGTATGGAAATACAGTAGCTTATACAATCATGTAGGTAGTAAGGCATTGTGGGTTAAGTCTTTCATGATGTCATGGTAAGGGTTTTCGGCACAAAGAAACATTTCATTGAGCCATTCTTATCAACAAAATAAAATGTAAAACAACATATTTTTGCATCAAAAACTGTAATTGAATGAGCTATGTAATGTTTGATTGCGAGTGACTGCATAGAAGATTATATGTGATCTATAATGTTTGCAACTGTAAATATGTCAGGATGGTTTATTTTCGTTTATATAAATGCATGATTGTCACTATCATAAGTGAGAATTCAATAAAGATTTTTTTTTTGTTTAAAAAAAAAGAAAAACATGTATAATTTGGTATTGTATATGGTAAGCATTATATATTCAACTTCAAGGAATTCTTACTTTCACTTGCATAAACAAAGTGACCAACACACTTTAAGAAGAAAGCCTGCACCTTTTTAGCTAAAGGTTCTTGTTGTTCTAGTAGCAGTAGCACCAGCATAGTAGGGTGAAGGTCTTGGGTTCAAGCTCCAAATGACAGCTAACTTTTATGATTCCAGTAGTTGCTAAAAAGAGAGCTTTCTCTGTAGTTGTGTATGCTTGTGATTTGACCCCAATCTCCATGCTGGGGGGTGGCTAGATGAAAAGATAAGGATGTTAAAGGAAAGCTCAGTGCCTATCCCTTCAGAGTCTGTTCATAGGTTCATTGGTGTTTACTAGGCTAATGACCCTGGAGCTTTTACAAGCCTAGCCCATAGAAGTGCCCTGGCATTGTGCCGCCTGACATTAGTTCCCATTGCCTCTATCAAGAAGAGCCACTGGAGTGATCCCCAGGGTGAATTTTCTATTTCCCATCCACTTATCATGATTTCTTTTGAAGAGGGCCAGTGGGGTGCTCTGCTTGACATGTATGGGAAGTCTATTCCAGAGCATGGGCAGTGTCTGGGTTATGAACCTGTCCCGACAGCATGTTCTGTTGAGTGTGGTCATGACGTTGAAATTTCTGGAGTGTCTGGTGCAGAGGGATTGTTGTTAGTTGAGTGGCAGTGACACCAGCACAGCATGCTGAAGGTCTCAGGTTTGAATCCCACATAAGAAATAATGTTACCCCTTTACTTCTATTGTTCAAATACATATGATAAAACAGTTGTATAAATAAACTCTACAACAAAGAAAGTCTTTAGCTCTCATGTCTTATAGGCAGTCAGAGAATCCCCATCAAAATAGTATTCAAAAGTGCTAGAGAAGAATATATGGTAACAATTTGAAAATACAGAGCTTATTAAAAATCAAAATGGCTGCTGATACCAAAATTAACTATAAGGCCTTTGATGAATATGTAAGAATGTTAAGAAAAAAAGCTCATCACTTTTCAGAATTTATTCACCATGGTGCCACCCATTCTGTTCACAAGAAAATACATGATATTAAACTGACAATATGTATTGTTAATTTCACCTCACCCACCATCATAACTGACCCCTCTGGCTCCTCAGTCCATGACATCCCCTAAAATAACTATGGAACAAGTCCTAGTAACCCTTTGCAAAACAAAGAATACCACATCCATGCACCCTCATAATATACCTAGAAACCTAATGATTATTACCTATTATGGCCTATAAGAACCTCTATTAAATATTTTAACATGACTTTCTGAATCCTTTAGAACTTCCATTATGATGCGTCTACATGTGGGAGGTCCAGCCTCTGACCTGGTTATTTTAGACCCATTCTCTTCCTATCTTTGTAAAGATTTGGTGTGTATAATTTCTAACTTCATAAATCTAGAAAGAAAATCTCTTATCCATGGATCCACCATCAATTTGGCTTCACCAAAAGTAGGTCATGCTCTCTTAACCTTGAAAATGTATATTATTCTGGTAGTTGATGGTAGCTATTCAATGCATACTTCATATTAGGACCTGATCAAGGCATTTTATAGTATCCTCCATGCCTGGAGGATGCTATCAAGGCATTTAATAGTATCTTCCAGGCATGAATTATTGACAAACTGGTGAACCTATGCATCATTCCATAGATAGTAAGGTGGATTGGATACTGGTTTGTTGAGCAAAACACATTGCAATTGTAAGTGCCACCTTAAGAAGTAAAAATGTCACAAGTAGTGTTTTTTAGGGATCAGTGCTGGGTCATCTTCTGTTTTGCATTTATTTCTCTGACCTCCATAGCAATATCCTAGGTCTCTGGTAAACAGAATTTGCTGATAACTATAGACTAAGGTTTGCTGTTCAAGCACCCACCAATATGAAAGTAGTTGAGGATGGCTTAAACTATGCAAACAGACTGGTTCAAGGACAATAGTGTCATACTAAATGCCAAAAACGTAGCGTAGTCCTCTTTGGTAAAAATAAATGAATATTACATCATACCGCATAGATGACACATCTCTAATAATAATAAGTTTATCATTAGAGGCTTAAACACCATGTGGATGATTCCCTGAAGTATGATCATCACATCTACAATGTAGTTAGAAAGTCCTTTTGTCAGGCCCAACTAATATCCAAGATCATCTCATCTCATCTACAAGCACAGAAATCTCACTCCCTCAATATAAATCTCTTGTCTGCTACATTATCAGATATACTGATACCCTTCATATGTTCCTATCAAAGGATTTTGCTCATTTGGGAGATTTTAGAATTTTGTAATGAAGAAGGTCTCAGACCACAAGTCTCTGTGTTTTCTAGACCAATTAGTTGCCATTACACTATATTCTGTTTCTTATAGACACTTTCATGATGATCTTTGTTTGGCCTGTTGGCTAACAAAAGGCCCTACTGCCTAGACATACTAAATCTTCAAGGAAGTGATTATTCCTCAGAAACACTAACAAAGGATATCAATATTTACCTGCAAATACATAGGACACATTGGTGTAACAGGTTCTTTTTTGCAGTGTATTCTCAACCTATGGGATTAACTACTCCTGCACACTTAATAAAGCAGTACTCTTGCTACAGTCAAGACTAACTGGATAACTAGATAGCCCCTCACAATTTCTCTATGGTCTGCTCATGTGTAAACTCTACTTGAGTTAGGAAATAACTCTTTATATTGGAAATATTGGTCCAGGCTGTTAATAGTCTGATGACTGATTGCCTAGTATCAACCAAAGTATCTGCAGTGAACTAATGAGCCTATGAATACCCATAACACATTAATATGTACATTTCTGGAATACTCAACAGTTTTAGTGAACTTACTTTTTATTTTCACTGAAATACCCTTAATTGCATTCTGTTTAATCTCTTCCCCTAGACCAGGCTGCAGACTTCTTCATAGCTTCATACTAGGCTTTTTATCATGTAGATACACTTATATCCAAGCCACAAGATCCTAAATCATCAGTACCCTGCTATATGAATAACGACTAATTTAATCCCCTTTCATTGACGGAATGCATGGGAATTTATAGTTACCCATAGATTTATCCAGGAAGCTCTAAATGATGGTAAGGGAACTACATCTCTGTGAAGTCTTCCATAGAACAAGGATTTTTTCAGATAAAGATTTCTCTCACCAGCAGGCCCTATTTATGCTTTTGCCCCTCTAAGTAAATGTTTGGATGCTGCTTGCCTTGTGGATATGCAGGAGATCAAATAGGACTGGAGTGTTTAAGGCTTTATAGACTAGGCAGAGTCCCCCCTCCAAGAGTCTATAGGAAATATAATGGCGAGGCAGTGCTTTAACTTGGACTATGTAACACAAAGAAAACATACCCTTAATTCTCTTAGTGACAAAACACTGCAGTCTTGTGAGTTGAATTTTTTGTTTAGACAAATACATACAGTAGACAATCAGTTATCCAAACGTTGATTATCTGAGGTGTCAATTATCAGAACACAGTCTTCCACAGTTTACAGATAGGTAAAATCATAAAGTTTGAATATGTAAACACTGTATGTATTCGCTTGTGAGTGTTGTTTTCAGTTTGCACTACAATAATATACTATAGCATTTTATACTTACACTATATTTGTTTCATTTTTCTTGTTTAATGTTAATCAAAAACATTTTTAGAAGTTTTTTTATACAGTTCAATTATATGCTTGATTATCCAAACAGTTGGATTATCCGAACTACCCTAGGTCCCAATTAGTTTGGATAATCAAGTCTCTACTGTACTGAAAAAGGAATTATATTCAATTATTGGTCTGATAAAGGTGGGTGTAGGTACATATGCTGACTTTTGTTAACCTATAAGAAATATCCTAGTTAATCAGTCTGGTTAGATACAAAGATTTCATAACTAGAGTGGATAAATAGTGATCAAAGGATACTTCAGTGTGTCAATAAACATGCCCAGGTACCAAAAATGTTTTTTGACATTTAGGTTAAGGCCATTAATCAGGCACCACTTGCTTGTATGTTAGGGTCTCCTGGAGAATCTGAAAGTCACCTGGGAGTTTATGACAGTTTTAAGAATGCAGTTATCTGCAAACTTGGTCAGCTACAGGCCCATGACATTGACTTTGATTTCAGAGAAGTAAATAGAAAAGAGAAGAAGCCCAAGGACTGATCTCTGAGGGATACCACTGGTAACGAGAGTGTGCCTCCAGCACTAATAGCTTGGGTTCTCTCACTAAGACAATTAGGTATCCAAAGAGTACTGTTAGTGAGTGTGTTTAGTTTGATTAGCTTGTTAATATTACTAGAATGTGCGATAGTATCAAAAGTCTTGGCAAGATCAAGGAAGGCAGTGTGAATAGATCTGACTGCATCTATTGCATTAAAGCTTTGCTCAAAGAAGTCTACCAGGTTTGGAGGCAGGATCTGCCTTTAATGAACCCAAACTGGTTTGAATCAAGGGATTGCAGACTGCTGTTGTCTTTCTTTATAAGCTCAGCGCTGCTTTACAGATAAGGTTGGTAAGGCTTATAGGGCTATAGCTTCGAGGATCAGAAGTATGTCCTCCCTTGTGGCATTGATTAGTACAGCAGTTTCCCATACCTCTGGTATGAATCCAGTGGAAAGGTTGAGAATGAATAAGTTGTAGTGCATCTACAAGAGTGTGCTTGGGTGTTGATAAGAAGGCATTCTGGCACATTGTCTGAACTCAAAGAGATAGTATTATTGTCATTGTAGAGAGCTTCAGGGACTAGCTGTAAAGTAATCAGGGGAGGGTATGACTACAGTAATATGTGGAAGAATGATAAGGAGTGGTAAGAGAGTAATGTTTGAACTAAATCTGCCTGCTAATAGGTTGGCTGTGTCTTCTTGGGATGAATATGTGTTGCTGTTAGGCATTATTTTTAGTTCATTTCTGGGTAGTGCTTCTAAGGATTCTGAGATAGCTAAAAAAAGCTTTTTGTTTGTCCTTAATACTGATAGCAATTTTTAGATCATAAATACCTTTGGAGAAGTTGATTCTGGTTCTGAGTTGTTTGCTAATCTTTATGAGTTCATGTTTAGAGGTTGGGATATTTAGTTTGCTTTTCCAGGCAGCACATTTGTGTCTTATTATTGTATAGTTTGATTATACTAGAGTTCAACCACAAGGGTTTATTCCTGAACTTGCCACTGTATTTGTGTCTATGGAGGACCAATGCTGCAGTGCGGCTTTTTAGCTGAGCACAGAAACTGTCTTCAAATTTAGCAGTGTCTGAGACTCATCGAGGTGAGATGGACAGTTACATTTCATCAGGTCATCTGCTAGTTGTAGAGATAGATAATTCAGATGAAGCTAGAAGTAAGGAAAGAGTCCAACTGGGCATTCCTAGACTTGTAGAAAGCATATGACAAGGTCTCATGGAAGCTAATTTGGGCAGTCCTGTGGTGGTTCAAAGACCCAAAAACATTTGTAGAATTAGTCCAGGCTATGTATAAGGATGCAATAACTCAAGTACGAATAGTGTTCGGTCATACAGAGGGGTTCCCAGTGGGAGTGGGTGTGCATCAGGTTTCAGCTTTGAACCCACCGCTGTTTATACTGGTGATAGACTACATTAGCAAACAGGTTGGAGGGGAAAGGTCAGCAACGCTGCTGTATGCAGACAATGTAGCATTACAGGTTGACTCTGAGCAAGAACTTCAACAAAGGGTAGGAAAATGGAATACAAAACTGAAGGCACATGGGATTAAATTGAATATGGTAAGACAGTTGTAATGGCAGCAAATGGGGAAAATCAGAAAAAGCTGAAAGCTGAAATAGAAGGGAAAACAGTTGAACAGGTTATCAGGATCAAGTACTGGGAGGGACGGCTGAGGAGAAGGGAAACCTGAATGAGAAGGTCAAATCTAGAATCAGAGAGGCTGTAGCCAGCTTGCACAGAGTGTCAGGGATTATGTATGATAGAAGAATGCCAAAGAAGCTGAAAAGTAAAGAGTACAAAACAGTGGTGCAACCACTACTACTGTATGGTACAAAAACCTGGGCAATAAAGGCAGATCAGTTGAGGAAGCTAGAGGTGATAGAAATGAAGTGCCTGAGAAGGATGGTAGGGTGCATACTGTGGGACAGACATATGAATGAGGACATAAGAGCAGAAGCTAAAGTAGCTTCAATTGCAGAAAAGGTCAAAGAGAACAGATTATGAAGATTCTGGCATGTGCTGGAAAGCAGAAGACAATCTGGTGAAGAAGTTTTGGGACAGAAAGGAAGAAGACAAGAGGAAATAAAGGTATCCAGCATAGAGGTGGATGGATTGTGAGAGAGAAGACCTGCAGCAGTCAGACATGAGTGACGAAGAATGTAGAAGAGTGGTATTGAATAGGGAGAGATGGTGGCAAGTGACACAACACCCTGACCCCGTGTAGAAAATGGGAAAAGAGGGTTGATGATGATGATGATGATCTGTTAATTGTAATAAGTTTGCACTTTAATAGTCTCAAAGGCAGAAGGATTTGATTACAATTCAGAATTTAACCTCATAGTGAATATTACTGAATAAAGGTCTGTTTTGACTAGTGATGGGACAGCTACAGCTATAGGATATAGTTAGGGTTATATATTGGAGAGAAAGCCATCAAATATTTTTGATCCCCTAATTGGGACATGAACTATTTGGTCTAAAGAGCAAGCATTTGTGAAATCTAGGAAAATGTTCTGCAGATTACTTTTTGTTAGTGTATATTTCCCAATTAATGGAAGGATAGTTGAAATTCCCAGCAGAATAGTGCTATATTCAGAGGGGAGAAACTTTGTTTAGATCTGCCTCATGGGTTGTGGGTGACATGGAGTGGGGTACAGCAGATGGTGGAGTTCAAGGTCATTGTCCTTCCTTATAAGTTTAAATGTGAGTTGGCTTATTAGGAATATGCACACTGTATCAAGCAGACCTCATTTTCTGTTGTAGGTTGGACAATGTGCTAGGCATTGCATTGTAGCACTCTGAGTGTGCTGTGACTGCACTGAAACCATCCTGTAGTAACAACGCAGATGATCACATTTTCAAGACTCAGGAGTGCACCTTCATATTTAGGCTCCTAGCATTGAGCTGTGTTACCTTTATACACTCCTGATTTTATCTGACTATCTTGGTATTTTGATGAGACTGACCTTACCTTAAAATGGACTAATTTGAAGAAAACGTTTTGGGCAATATTTAAAAGAAATGATGAGAGAGATGCAGGCTATCCCTAAAAAGGCATGTAGGGCTGCCAATTTTCTTATCCCAGGCTGATATATATGAGTCCCTTAGAATGATACCCATACCTAAGCCAGTTTTTAAAGGCAGTTGTGTTTTGCATGTATTGTGACATCATTCTTGGAGATGGCAGAATGGTGCTAAATATCAGTTTCACACCAATCACAGAAGCATATTCTGGCAGCTCCATCCTGTCCCTCTCATATGACCATCATATGATCTGAGGTGTGCCTGACATATGTGCTATGTATACCTATCATAAGAGAATCATGGGCTCTAGTGATGTGACCTCTTTCCGTCACCTTATCCTTGCTCAGACTGTTGAGTGGTGTATCTGTATATCTCACTATGGCATCACATACATCACATATAAGTAAGACACCACCAGATGAGTTGCTTCTACCTTGCTACCTTTAGAAGCACTGGCTCATAAGATGGGTGCCCTCTTTGTACTTCTATGTTATACTTTGCCTATAGGGCAACACAGAGGCAGAATGGGTAACATTACCATCTCACCACAAGAGGGTCTCTATTTTTTTTTTTTTTTTTGGCTGGGGTGCCTTCTATGCAGGGTTTGCATGTTCTCCCTGTGTTTCTTAGGGTTTTCTTCTTATGCTCCAGTTTCTTCTCACATTCCAGGACAGAATCAGTGTATATGGGATTCTAAATCATTCATAGGTGTGAGTGCATGCATGCATCTATGACACAAAAGCAAGCTGTAACAACCTACTTCGCTTCCACCTTTGCCTTGTAAACCCTGCTGATAGTGTTGACTGTCTATGAGGTCACTAGATTAGGAGTCTACTGCACTTTGTAAGAGTGACAGAGATTTTGCTTTTGGATGTTTGTTTTAAGTGTAATGTGTAAGTCTACTGCATTCTCAATGCATTTCTTGGAGGTTTTTGAGAGTTGGGCAAGAATTTCTTAAGTGCGTCATCATAAGAAGGTTTTTTTACTGGTATGAGACAAGATGGGCAGTTGTGTGTGGTAGGTATCCATACTGGCAACTGGTTGGGTACTGTTCATAATTTTAAAAGAGAGACTGGCTTTCAGGATTAGTAAATACTTGCATGTCTCACTTACAGATTCATGTACAGAAAAAATAAATGATCAACAGTATGCATGAGGCAGTCATTACATTGCTCAGGGGTGCCTATTGTTTTCAGGCTGGCAACAGCTGATGTGGGAAGCTGTGATCTCATGACTTGTAGTGACTGATGTATAAGGAGTACTAATGTGGGAAGCTGTGACCTCATGACTTGTAGTGACTGATGTATAATGAGTACTAATGTGAGAAGCTGTGACCTCATGACTTGTAGTGACTAATGTATTAGGAGTACTAAACGTGTGAAGCTGTGATCTCATGACTTGTAGTGACATGTATAAGGAGTACTAAATGTGTGAAGCTGTGACCTCATGACTTGTAGTGACTATGTATAAGGAGAACTAAATGTGTGAAGCTGTGACCTTATGACTTGTAGTGACTATGTATAAGGAGTACTAATGTGGAAAGCTGTGACCTTATGACTTGTAGTCAGTGATTTATACAGAGTACTAATGTGGGAAGCTGTGACCTCATGACTTGTAGTGACTTATGTATGAGTACAAACTGTGTGAAGCTGTGACCTCATTACTTGTTGGGACTGAAGTATAAGGAGTCATAATGTGGAAAGCTGTGACCTCATGACTTGTAGGGAGTGATTTATACAGAGTACTAAATGTGGGAAGCTGTGACCGCATGACTTGTAGTGACATCTATAAGGAGTACTAAATGTGGGAAGCTGTGACCTTGTGACTTGTAGGGACTGATGTATAAGGAGTACTAAATGTGTGAAGCTGTGACCTCATGACTTGTAGTGACTGATGTATAAGGAGTACTAAATGTGTGAAGCTGTGACCTCATGACTTGTAGTGACTGATGTATAAGGAGTACTAATGTGGGAAGCTGTGACTTCATGACTTGTAGTGACTGATTTATACAGAGTACTAAACGTGGGAAGCTGTGACCTTGTGACTTGTAGTGACTGATATATAAGGAGTACTAATGGAATACAGATTAGGGAAGATGTCTATATAATAAAAGCAGACAAAGCGCAACAGTGGGTCAATAACATCAGAGGGGCCATCTGAATGAAAGGTTATAATCACAATGAATCAGCAGCAGAAGGTAAACATTATACTATAGCAGCAGTCACAATATAGTATGACAACTAGCAATCAGGCTCAGATGCCACAGCAACAAGAGCTAAAATATGATCAGTAGCAGTCAAGGGCACCATTGTCAGAATTATTACAGAAGGTTGTAACCATGATGAATCAGTAGCAACAGTTTTAAATTACTGTATAATAGTAGCAGTAGCACAACATATCAGTACAATATAGTGAATAGCAATCAGACACTTTTGCCACAACAGCAAATAATTATACTTCCAGTACAATCAGCTATAGTACTGGGGAAAACAAAAGCCAGTAATGGCAAGTACAGCAACTTATGGATGCTGCAAACAGCAGCTACTAGTGTGGATCAGATGCCACAAGAGCAGCTAACAAAAAATGATGGGACAATTTAATGATTACTCTGATAACTAGACTTGGAATGCCCAACAGCAGACAGAAGAGCAAAAGGAGACAGTATACAGTGTGCCTAAAACAACATCTAAACTCTGCTCCAGACATATATGGCTACTATGTGTAAGTGTGCTTAGCAAAGGTGCTCACAACTGTGCTTAGTTTTGTACAAAACTGCACAGATGTGCTCTTCTGAGTGATCTTTTTTTGCTGCTAGACTCTTGGTTTGGTAGTCAGAGAATAAAGAGTCAGAAGTGATTCCACCACAAAGAGTATTTTACAGAACCAGAAAAACATGCACATTTAGATCTGTCAAAAATAGTTTCTCAGCAGTGCACAACCTTGCTGCAGACTATAGTTTCATAGGTAAATACTAGCCTAGTTGCCCTTGGGGGCTATTTTAAGCCTAGTCAGTTTTGGTCCTTGAGTTAATATTGCCTCTGCATTTAAATAACTTTGATCATACCATAGATAATTTGAGGGAACCCATGTATGGGATGAAGCATTTAGGAGCTGCATCTGTCCTTTAGTAGTACAGGGGACAGTCCCAGGATAAATTTTCTATTTCCGATCCATAGGTCCAGGTTGTGACTGAATATGGATAGGAATGAGCTTTGTTTTATGTGGAAGGAAATTCTGTTCCTTATCCTCTATGAGTTACACCTGTCCCCATAGCAGGCCTTAGGTATAGGCCAACTAGAGAAACGTTTCCAGTAATCTGGATGGTATAGGTAGAGCAGGATGGAGGCACAAGGTAGTGTTGGGGGGCACTGTTGAGACCTTTTGCCTAGGGTACCAGTCGACCAAAGGCTGGTCCTGCCTGTCCCTCCAAACCATTCATTGATACTGCAGAAAAGGTTTAGATCTCTAAACTGAGTATTTGTGATGCCATTTTACTTATCATTGTGCAGTAACCCCACAAGCACTGGGTCAAAGAATGCTGTGTATGCCAGGTGCAGGCTACCTCTTAACAGTCTGTAGGATACAGAGTATAGTGACAGGGCTTTGAGATGGTGCAAGTAGGACATACTGTTTAGGCCTTGTGTTAATTTACTAAGGTATCTCTGTGGGCAGTCCAATTGTTGCATGTCTCTGGACAGATACACACCAAAGAGGGCACTATACTCAATGACTGGCCTAAAAAGGGCTGAGTAAAGAAGGGCAGTCACATCCCTAGATCTGGACACTATCCCTTAGTTTATATGCTGTGCAGTATAGAAGGACTTTCTTACATCAATAGACACAAGTTGGTTGAAAGTTAGGTAACTGTCCACATAAGTTCCCAAATTCCAAATTGGGTGAACTGTTAGGGGTGTATTGTCAGTATGGTATTTCCCCAGGTTAGATTATATCACAAAGGATATAATAATTAATTTTTTGGCATTTAGTTTCAGTCCATGATTTTGGTACCAGTTATTTATTTGGTACAAAACTTCTTGCAAGATGGCTAAGTCATTTGGGGATTCATCGACCACTCTAGCCTGCAGTCATTTCCAAAATTAGTCAGCCTGAGCCTGTTGGTATTGTTTTACTTCAGAGAAGTAGATACAAAACAAGAAACATTCCAGCACAGAACCCTGGGGGACTCCACTAGTCACTGTTCTGTTTGTGGAGGTAGGTTCCCTTATTTTGATTTCCCGCATCCTATCTGTGAGCCAATTGACAATCCAGTGGGTGACATAGGGGTTTATTCCCTGTTTATTTAGCTTTTTCTTTTAAGTTTCAGCCAGATTGTGGTGTGCAGTCTGTACCATTTTAGCTTAATCCATTGTTTTGGTGACCCTTTCGGAAAATTCTACCAGGCTGAGTAAGCATGACCTTCTCTTGATGAGTACAAACTGAGATCATTTTTTTTCAGGGATTAATAGGTAAATACTAGACAATCAGTCTCTAGGCTATTGCATGCCTAGCAGACACTGAGCAAAAGTGAGAATCAAATCCTGCACTTTCTGTTTGTGAGGTAAACACCTTAGCCTTTATGCTAATTCCAAACCCCAATTCCTTTGTGGTGGAACGTGGGAAAGAAGTAAAGAACCTTTGATGAAGATGAAGGTGGCAAGCACAAAATCTGGCTTGCTGTTCAACCTGAAAAATAATCAACCTATATCAATTCTTTGCAGACAGACTGGGAAAAAGTGGAGACAGTAACCGATTTTAATTTTCTGGGCTCAAAGATCACTGCAGATTGTGACCGCAGTCATGAAATTAAAGACACTTGCTTCTTGGAAGGAAACTATGGCAAATGTATCCAAGCCTGCAAACAGCAAAGACATCACATTGTCAGCAGAGGTCTATACACTCAAAGCCATGATTACCCAGTACTGATATATTGCTGTGAGAGCTGGTGTACAAGTACAGTTGCACTAAAAACTGATGATTTTGAAGTATGGTATTGGAGAAAACTTTTCTGAACTCTCTGGACTGCAACAAGATCAAATCAGTCAGTACTTAAAACACATAAACCCAGACTGTTTGCTGATAGGTATGAGAGTAAAACTAAAACACGGATAGAGTGGACACACATTGGAGAAGACAGTGATGTTAGGAAAGACTGATGACAAAAGAAGAAGGGAACAGAGGTGCTTAAGACAGCATTACTGAAATAAGGAATATGAATCTGCAAGAATATAAATACATTGTCAAAGAAAGGCCTGGTGAGCTAAAATCATTTAGGTCACAAAAGGCTCAGCTCAACTAAATGACTGAACATCAGCAGATAATTAACATGCCACAAAACTGTAACATATTTGTATATATTTCTGAATATAAACTGTATTCTTCATAGGCTTGAAATCTGAGACTGTAACTTGTATGTTAATAGAATATGTTTGTGCATATACTGTAACTTGCTTGTTTTTATCTGTTTGTACGTTTGGAGCTTTTCTCCCCGGGCCTCCGCTGAAAATGGACATGTATCCAGTTGGACTATCCCTGTCAACAAATGTAAAATAAATAAAATAAAATAAATAAGTCACCAACAATCAGTGATCCAACTAAAGACATGTTCAAGTTGCAATTACTCAGCATATCAAGAAAAGGTATCACAGACACACCACAAGTAACCACTGATTGGCACCCCATTGTCATCACACAAGCATTCCATGGTCAACAAACAAAGCTGATTAATGGTATTATATAACAACAATCAATACCCCGATTAAGCATCACATAAATACATTACATCTAAAAAACAATACCTTGATTAATGTCATCACACAAGCATTCCATGGTCAACAAACAAAGCTTGTTAATGGTATTATATAACAACAATCAATACCCCAATTAAGCATCACATAAATACATTACATCTAAAAAACAATACCTCGATTAATGTCATCACACAAGCATTCCATGGTCAACAAACAAAGCTTGTTAATGGTATTATATAACAACAATCAATACCCCAATTAAGCATCACATAAATACATTACATCTAAAAACAATACCTCGATTAATGTCATCACACAAGCATTCCATGGTCAACAAACAAAGCTTGTTAATGGTATTATATAACAACAATCAATACCCCAATTAAGCATCACATAAATACATTACATCTAAAAACAATACCTCGATTAATGTCATCACACAAGCATTCCATGGTCAACAAACAAAGCTTGTTAATGGTATTATATAACAACAATCAATACCCCAATTAAGCATCACATAAATACATTACATCTAAAAAACAATACCTCGATTAATGTCATCACACAAGCATTCCATGGTCAACAAACAAAGCTTGTTAATGGTATTATATAACAACAATCAATACCCCAATTAAGCATCACATAAATACATTACATCTAAAAACAATACCTCGATTAATGTCATCACACAAGCATTCCATGGTCAACAAACAAAGCTTGTTAATGGTATTATATAACAACAATCAATACCCCAATTAAGCATCACATAAATACATTACATCTAAAAAACAATACCTCGATTAATGTCATCACACAAGCATTCCATGGTCAACAAACAAAGCTTGTTAATGGTATTATATAACAACAATCAATACCCCAATTAAGCATCACATAAATACATTACATCTAAAAAACAACACCTCGATTAAGGGTGTAACATAATGTACCAACTCTAATTTACAAGTAATTAGTGCCCCAATTAGTAGCCAACATCAGTACCCCAAATTAAATGTTTCATGTAATAAACACATTGCAAGTGGTCAGCAATGAATACCAGATGATAAAAGGTATTCCAATATACACATGCACTATATAATCAACAATCAGAGCATTAATTACAGGTATTACATAATTAATGCCACTGGTAACTAACAATTAGCACCAAAAATAAAGCTACTGCACAACAAGCTCAATATAAGTTGATATAACTAACATTACCAAGATAAAAATCAACTTAATGTTTTCAAAAGAGAACTCCAGCTGATTAAATAAGCTGAAAGGTTAAAAAAGTCAGTAGTTAACTTGAAGTAAACTAACCAAAAACTACAGTTGTATAAGTTGCACTTACCAATAACAGAAGTTCAAATTCCTCACTGATGCAGTAGCCCTTATGCCACATGGGATCCTCCCACCTGAGAAAGAACAATAGGCCAGCCCCAAAAAGCTCTGTCTGTGCAGGACTTCCCAGTTGCATTAAATCAGCAGATGGCAACAGGGATACATGCAAATGCAGTATAAATATAGACAAAATATCTCAACTGTGGTAAAGAAACCATGTTATGGAAGAATTTTATTAAATACAAATGCTTGTATACCATTACAGGTGCTTTCTCATATAAAAACTACATATATTCAAAATACTAAGTTTTGTAAGTAAAATCAAGTCACTTCACAAACATATGATTGCATGTGGTGTAGTGATTGCGTTGTCACCTCACAGCAAGAGGTTCTCCAGTTTGATTCTCAGCTGGGGTGCCTTCTGTGCAGAGTCTGCATACCCTCTCTGTGTTTGTGTGGATTTCCTCCCATATTACAAAGATATGCATTTCTCCATGGGCCTCTACTGAAAACTGGCTTTGTTCCAAGTCAGACTTTCCTGGTAAATGAATCATGTCAGGAATTCAATACTTTGGCATGCTCATGTTTTAAATAGGTTGATGGTATAACATTCATTTAAACCAGGTAGCATATCATGTATGCTCACTAAATTTCTTCTGATATAGTTTCAGACCAAACCATGTTACTCAAACAGCATTATTAACCATCACCAGCTACATTAGACAAATGCTTAAAAACAAAAAAGCTGGTGGGTCCATGTTCCATAACTTCTGAATGGTTTTCAACATGGCTGAATAGTCCATACTAAACAATATCTCTCATATTTTAGCCTCTCTGCCCCTCCTCTATGATGACTCACTAGCTCCTTGAATAATAGACTACAAGTAATAAGACAGGAAAAAAGCCTATCCATTCCACAGATAATACAGTCATGTGTACTATAAGGATCTACCCTTGGATTTCTGTTGTGTACATTATTCATCAATGGCATGCAACAAATGTTTCAGACAGTTTGGTACCATTCAGTATGCCTCCACTTTACCTTCCAGACTAAAATCACTTAAAAATGCATTTGACAATATCCATTCATGGCTCACCACCTCATGTCTCATACATGTCTCATACATAACTCTGTAAAGATAAAAAATAGTTGTATACTATTCTGGTCATGATCGGCCAGATATCAATGACAAACCCATAACTGAAAATGACTGCAGACAACCAGTAATTGTCATCACATTCAAACTACTTGGTGTCATATTTAACCCTCTCTTACGACTGACCTCTACATCAACAGTGCTATCAAACTCACAGACTGTAAAAACATGCTTTAATATGGATAATAGAGCAGTTCTGCCAGCAAGCTAAATGAATATCAGTCACTGATTTCCTCTCTGTAACCTTTGCATTACTCCTCACTTTTTTCCAGTCCCTGCATCATCTCTCATTAATGTGACAACAAGCATATCACTATGTCTCCTGCTTTACACCTGGCTGCTCTCTTATGACTCAAATCTATCAACTGGCTTAAACTCCAAATCATATTCTCAGTCTGTAGGCTAGCCATTGTCCACTCAGTCCGTTACCCACCATTCCATTCCCTCACTCACTGGTACAGTCTGAATCATCCGGTAACCACCACAAGTAGCCATATTAGTGCTCTACTACAAACCCACAACAAATGCAGAGATGTGTGTCTGTCTAGTACTGTCACTAAACTACACAACAACTTTCCCAAATCCCAGCTCAGGCACTCTATTGTCCACCAAATAGTGATGTAATTGATTGCTTGGTAGCAGAAACCTGACTAATATAGTACCTGACATTTACATTTTACTGTAAAATACCAAGGACTTCAGCTACTCAGTGTGCCAGTAATTAAGAACCACAGAAATGCACCAAATCCAGAACTCAGTGGAACAAGCCATACACATGCACCAAATCCAGAACTCAGTGGAACAAGCCACTGAGGCAAAGGTGTTATATTTAAATAAATATATTTTTCTGGTGAGCACTTTCATCCACGTTAATAAGATTTAATGGACTTCATTAGAACAAAATGGACACTCTCACGGGTCTATATTATAATCAAAGTCTTACAGCTTTGAATGTTATAATATCAAACCCAGTACAGCAAAACACCAGAAAACTGAACAGTCAGAATAGAGAATTTTTTCCCAGGGGAAAAAATTTGCTGTTCCGACAAACATACACACAACACAAGCACACCAAAATAAATAATCCACACACACTTCACAAAACCCTACACTAAACCATACATACACCACTAGCTATCCATTTACCTTAACCCAACCCTAACCCTAAGGTCCGTCACTATCGCACACTCACCTTAACCGCTCCCTAACCCTAACTCGCCTACCCCACCCTAACCCTCACATCCACACAATTGCACACTTACCTGACCCGAGCCCTAACCCTAACTCATCTAACCTGCGCCCAATCGCACACTCACTTTCATTCGCACACTTACCTTAACCCAGTCCGTAACCTTCGCTCCACAGTTGAGGAAATAGCGAAGCTGCAGAAACAGCCCACCGAATACTTTCCATAGGAAAGTATTTGGTGTTCTGCAGCTTCACTATTTCCAGTGTTCGCTCTGCTGGGTTCAATATTATAATATATAACATAATATATTATAATATTATAACATTCAAAGTTGTAAGACTTCGATGTTATAATATAGACCCCAGTCTCACACAGCATGTACTAAATATTCTTTTTGTAATCATGTATCTTACAACCAGTCAGTCTAGCATCCTTACTTAATTCCTTATGACCAACTGACCAACAATCTCTAAGTTACAGCATAATAATATAAAATGATGAAAAATGTATTAATTAATTTGATTAAAAACATAATTTTATAAAAAGACTAAAATTGCATATCAAAATACATGTCCAAGAACTTTTTCATTTACAGACTAAATAAACCAATAAAAGTTTAATGTGCTGCTCTAAAAACTATCACAGTTTACCCCTGTGCACATTAAACACTGTTAAAAGAAACTAGATTGTTTAGACCCCCGGGGGGGGGGGTAACAGGCATTTATTCTCAACTGCCATATTAAATCTCTGTATTCTCTTAAAGTTTCCCATTGTTACCCCAGGTGCTTTCCAAATGTTTTCTAATATTGCAAACCTAAAGTAACACAACTTCCCACACTCAATTCTATGTTTATCTAGGCATTGAAGTTACATTTTTTCATAATATCTTTTAAGTCCTCATAGTAGCCTTTCAGTCTTTCCTGTATAGAAAGACCTACAATTTCCGCAGTAGTAATGTGTATAATTTCTGCTTCTGTACACATACCATCTACTGTTAAATGTAGGAGCTCAATCTGGCTTCAAATGCAGAAACTTCCCTTCATAAATATATTTGCACTACATAAAGGAATTGTATTTCTTTGTTTCTGGATGACCATTATATCCGTTAAAGACAAAATTGACCATCTGGGGACAGAATAATAATATCCTGATAAATACATGTAAAAACTAAGCATTTGAGATTTGGGACACATAAATTGAAAGGTGAATCCTTAATACAGGACACAGTGATTGAAACTGTAGAAACATTTAAGGATCTGGGTATATGAGTAGATCCCACTTTAAGTTTTTATAATCATATCAACCAATTGGTTAATGATAATTATAGAAACATAAGATATATAACAGTCTAGGATATCAAAAATAATGAAATGATTGTTTGCTAGTTATATTACAGCCAAACTTTAGTACGGAATAACAATATGGAAATCGTACAAGAAAACAAGCATGATTAAAATGGCAGGAGGACAGTAGAAATATACTATGAGCAGCCATGGATGTGAAAATGTAAGTTATTAGGAAAGATTAAAATATTTGAACTTGTACTGTGTTCATTTAGATATCTAAGAAGAGACCTTGTTCAGGTATATAGGGCATGTAGAGACAACTGCATCTGTAAATGTTTGTGGTTAGGAAAAAGTAGTAAATAATCATCAGACAACCTGTGTAGAAAATTCTATGTATGACGGGTGTAGTGACTGCCTCTCTGAGACAAGACCTGATGCGTGGAATAGACTACCAAATTATATTAAAGTGAGCACTAGTTTTGATATTTTAAGATCAACCTAGACACTTGTTTTGAGAATAACTGTTTTGTTATTGGCCGGCTAAAAATCTATTACTATCACCTATATTGTTTTCAAATTTATTTTTTAGGTTTTTGCCCCTTTTGTTAATAAATATCAGTGCATACTCCACCACCTTCATGACATTATTTTTAAATGTTGTCCAGTTATTTAGTGTATTATCTCCATTGTTAATGAGGCAGGCCCACTGGACATATGGTCCCTTTTCAGTGGTAGCCCAGGAGCAATGCCTGTTTAAGCGACTTACTTGGGTCTATATTATGATATAACATACTCAGAAGAGCGAACAACACATAACTGACCCCTGTAAGCAAAAGCTTACAATGCTGAAACCTCAGAACAGTGATTTTTTTCCAAGGGAAAAAAAATCGCTGTTCCGAAACAAAAAAAAAAATCTGTAAAAAATGACGTAATGTGGGGGGCTTCACCCCACACACCCCTACTTAAATATACCAACTCCGAGATCGCACTACAGTGCCAAAAACAGCAAAGTAGCGAAAGTGGCCAAGCAAATTCTTTCCCAGGGATAGAATCCGCTGAAAAGTCGCTTCACTATTTTGCCTTTTCACTCTATTCAGTTTGACAAAGATGCATTCGACAACCTACGCCTGCAACAGAGTAATAGGGAGCCACTTACTCAAGGTCACACAGTAAGCAAATGACAGCTGAGAGAATTCTAACCGCTCCTCACAGCCTTATACTTCTGTGCCAACTGCCAGCCCCAGTAATACATGTATAGTAGACATTATATTTAAATATAGATTCTAATCTGCTAATTAATATATAATACTCTTACATATGAGTACTTTCTCCTGTGGTTCTTTTCTGTGCATTCTTATTATGCTATCTCTTCTATAAACTCTTTTTGTATGCTAATGCTTTTCTCCCCCATTTCCAATGAAAATGGGTGGTTACCCAATGAGATGCACCAGTTAAATGCAAAATAACACAATTCAAAATAATAAAATTGTAAAGCGTAACTTCAAGGCACCTAATACTGATGACCCAACATTCTTCTAAGACTTTTTAAACAACTGAAAAGAGACAGCTGAAGAGAGGATATATGGGTAGTGTGAGGACTTTAACATTATACTGAGTCCTGAAATTCCTTATTCATTCTATTTTGCATCTATACATCTATTTGTTATGCTGCATGTAAAGCAGAATTCTTTTGCCTCTGGTTCTTTCTTTCATGTTGCTTTTGTAGACAAATGGGTAAGGATTGTCCCAGACCTGAACTCTGCCATACCACTTGTCTGGATTTTTTTTTACTGTTCCTATCTGTGTTATCTTGTTTAGCACATATTTATTTATTTATTTATTTAACATTTGTTTATCGGGAATGTGCATCTGGGTTGATAAGTATTCATTTTCAGTGGAAGCCCGGCAAGATTACCTCCAAATTACATATAAACATGTTCAAACTTAATACAGAATACATAAAAATAGCATGAGATACAATAACATGCACAGATGTACAAATACAAGTTTATCCACACAGCAACAAATTATCTGAGTTACAAGTAAGCAGGTACTGTACATTGATATGAGGCAGATGGTAGCTATGCAAGTAATTGATATAGATATGCAAGTAAATGATGCAGAGTGAATGGAGGACAGATAGATAATAGAGAGTATAGCTAGATAGATTGTTGTATAAAGTGCATCACCCTGTGACCCATTCATAGGTTATCTAGCATGCAAATTAATCTGTGTTTCATCATCTGCAACAGCTGACCTGATTTATAACTTGCTGAGTAACTTAGCACTTGTACTCCTGTATTCATGCCTGCAATTTCTGTTCCATCATAATACACAACACATATCACAGATAATGTTGGCCAATGTGCTGAAAAAAAGTTTGTGCTGTGAGTGGTGCCCTATTCTACAAAAATCTGTTAACTAGATTCTTCTCAGGGGTTGTGATTACACTTCATGGATGCTGGAATATTGATTAGCCTGCATGCGATAAGTGATGAAAGCTGGAAAAGACGACATGCTTTAACCTGAGACATGGCCATCCCTAGGTCTGTTATACAATTTATTATTGGAAGTGTCTCTTGTGACAATATAACAAAGTTAAAGCTCATGGCATAATCGATATTCAGTATTCTGGAGTACGCCTGATTTAAATGGTACCAAGATATCGCAACACATTGAAGTCAATTTAAGTTTCACCCAGGCAAAACAAACTGATCAAAATTTCAGCCAAATGCAAAAATAAATACACAGTTAAATAAGTAAACAAAACAATTTGTTACTCAAAATCATTTTATTATTTTAATATGCGAGCTCAAAATAGTCATTTGCCAGCAAATTTACATATCTAATAATCTTGCATATTGACTGTCACAATATTATATATTTTAACCACATATATATTCTATGTCAAATATAAAAGCAAAGTAATAACCAAATAATATTTTTATAGGGGTTAACTCCCATGCCCCTACTTAGTTATTTACACTATTTGCAAGGCTGCAGGAGTGCAGACAAACATAAAAAACAACAAATTTGAATTATTACAGGTGCACAGAGGACAATCTGAATCTTTCTAGCTTACTTTTGACCAAAAATAAGGCATCAGATTAAGCTAGAACCCTGAAATGATTTTTGCTAGGGTATACTCTTTCACTTACTTTTGATTTTGCTCTGCACTATACCATCTGCTTCCCTAATGTTTTTCCTATGACAGCATATCTCCAAAGTTTTATAATTTTGTTTTCTTTTTACATTTAATGCCAAGGCAGATGCCTAATATATATATATATATATATATATATATATATATATATATATATATATGTATATACAGACAGAGATAGATAGATAGATATTGCATTTACCCTTGCTCTTGATCCCTGAATCGTAGCTGAAATGGATTAAGGATTTCAGGAAAACCAGCTAATTTCCTTGTTTAAAAAATAAATGCATTAATCTAAAATGAGTGCCTTTTTAGCCAGCTCAGTGGCATAGAGATAAAAAGCTGTGACCATGAAGCAGTTGACCTGAAATTGATTAGAGGCTTTTGGAACCTGTACTAGCTGGCCATGGAGGATGGAAGGAAGTTCCCCTAGGCTGCAACCATGCTTTTTATTATGTGCTCCAAAATAACTGTTATAATATAGTCCTAATGAGCACTGAGATGAAAACTAGGTGCTGCTATCTTACAGATGGCCCACTTCCACCCGGAGTACTGTAACTACTCAGATAAACTTTGAACTTTGTCCCAGACTCAGATCATAATAACCAAGACTGTGAGAAAGAATCAGAACTGCCAAAGTAAATAAATAAATAGCCATGCACTTTGAAAAATGACAAAACAGAAAAAGTGGAGAAGCAATGACAGTAAAACATCTGCAAACTTTGTTAGCCAGAGTCCCTTAGTGTTGGCCTGTGCTTCAGAGAAGTAAATGCCAAACAAGAATAGTCCCAGGACTGAACCCTGAGGTACTCCACGTGTCACTTGTCTGGAGCTGGATTTGGAGTCAGCTACTTTTACAGTGTGGGTTCTGTCATTAAGCCAGTTGGCAACCCACCAAGTGATGTAGGGATTTATGCCCATTGTAGTAAGTTTATCTATGATTCCAGAGTGGTGGATGGTGTCAAAGGCCTTGGTGAGGTCCAGATAGGCTGTGTTGACCACCTTACCCTTGTCCATGGCTCTGGAGACTGATTCGAAGAAGTCAATCAGGTTCAGGAGACATGATCGGCCCTTCACGAACCCAAACTCAGTGGGGTTCAGTGTTTGAATGTTGCCAATGTCTTTGTTTATAAGTTCCTTGATAATACATTCCATGGCCTTGCAGATCTGGCTCATCAGACTGATGTAGTTCCCAGGATCCAAGGTGGATCCCTCCTTGTGGAGTGGGATAACTGTAGCTATGTGCCACTCAGTGGGCATGAAGCCTGAGGTGAGGCTATGATTAAACATGACACTTAGGTGAGGTGCCAGTTCATTTTGTAGTTCATGTAGTACACAGCCCGGGATGTCGACTGGTCCCATGGATGCTGTATTCTTAGCTCTGGAGAGTGTGGTTTTTACCTGTGTTGCCATGATTACCAGAATTTGGCAGTCTTTCGGTATTGAGATAGGCCCTTTAAGGGGTGAGAAAGGGGTGAAGTTGGCACTGAATCGATCTGCCAGGATATTGGCAGTATCCTTGGGATCAGTATATTTAATACCATTCTGTTGTAGCTCAGAGCAGATCTGAGCATTGCCATTTAGATTCTTGACATAGCTATAGAATGCCTTGTGGTTGTCTTTGGAATCTTTGGCAATTTTATTTTCGTAACTAGCTTTGGAGGATTTTATGAGGGATCTCAGCTTCTTACTGAGGCTGGTAAGGGAGTTTTTTGCATTCTGGGAGTTTCTTCCTTCTGTTGTACATTTTGTTTATGACAGGGGACCACCAGATTGGCTTCCTTTTTTTTGGAGAAGAGCATCTTGGTTCTATTTGGGATGGCACAATTCCTGCACGAGTGGATTCGGCAGTCGAACCCTCGGTTCCCGTCTGCATGGGTGTCATGAAGTTTGTCTCTTCTGACTTGAGAAGCATGAAGTTGGCCTTGAAAAAGTTTTTTACAGATGTTTCCTTCCTGGGGTTGGGGGTGGGATGTGGATGTCAAAGGTGATTAGCTTATAGTCAGACCTAATCAATGAGGGGATGACCACTGGTGTGGAACATCGATTTCCCATGCTGGTAATGACCAGATCAAGGATATTGGAGCCCCTGGTGGGACTATGGATCCAGGGAGTTGGAATTTATGAAATCCAAGAACTGTTGGGCAAAGGTATTGGTACATAAGTAGTTTTCCCAGTTAATGGCAGGGTAGTTATAATCACCCAGTATTAGGGTGTTTGGCTGTAGCATAATATTTCCAAGTATATTTAGAAAGGTGTAATGAGAATCTTGAGGCATGGTGGTGGATCTGTAGCAAGCTACAATTTGGATTGCAGTCTTACCTAGTGTTAGCTGCACCTGGAGAATTTTGGATGCATTGTGTTGGGCAACTAGCCTGGAGGTGTGAATATCTTTTGTGAATATGGACACTCCTCCACCTTTAGTGTTTTGGTCCTGGTTTGGTGGCCAAAAAGTGTGGTGAGACTTGTAGCGTGGTTTTGCAGGAGTGCTCTCTGAAGCCTGAACCAGGTCTCAGTTACTGCACAGATATTAATGTTCTCCATTTTTAGGAGTGCCTCGAGAGAGTGCATTTTGAGGTTTAGACTTCTAGCATTGAGTAGCATTACCTTCAGATTTTGCATATGTGTACCTGTTACGGTGGTGGTTTTGTCTTTTGAGCCTTGCCTAAAAAATAATATACATGGATATAAATAGCTAGCTGGCTTGATAGAGAGAGATAGAGGGATAGATAGATAGATAGATAGATAGATAGATAGATAGATAGATAGATAGATAGATAGATAGATAGATGGATATGGTGTGTGTGTGTGTGTGTGTGTGTGTGTGTGTGTGTGTGTGTGTGTGTGTGTGTGTGTGTGTGTGTGTGTGTGTGTGTGTGTGTCTGCATGCGTGTGTGTTTGCATGCATTAAGTGCACATGCTGACAGTGATAACACACATCAGAGAAATAGATGCCAAACAGTAAGGGGTCCAGCACAGAGCCCTGTGGTACTCCACTGGTAACGGGTTTACTGGTGGAGGTGCAGTCACCAATTTTGACAGAGTGTGTTCTGTTAATAAGCTAATTGTCTTCCCTTCTATTAACATAATGGTTAATCTCTATATGGGAGAGTTTCTCAACGATGCCAGACTTCGCCTTAATGATTGGTGCATCCAGCTGCATGTGTGTGTACTTTCACAAATGTAGCACTTTTACTAGCCTCTACTCTGGAATTTGACAAGGATGTCTCTATTACCTTGTTTGTTTATTACAACTTAAAATCCATTCCTGACTGCTGTTATATTCAATGATCTAATTCATCCTTTTATATTAAACAGTGCTACTATTATACCAATGATTTGCTATTGACTAAATCAGATATTAAAAAAGTAGTGCAATCTTTTTAATACTAGCAGAGGAAGCTACCAGCATAATTGGATTTAAATTAGGTTTTGGCAAGATTCAGACATTAGAATTAAAACTTAATAACTATGAAATTCCAATTCAGATTACAAAGCCATTAGGCTGGCACTATTTATAACAAGAAGACCTTACATTTCAAAAAACAATTCCTTTGGTGGACAAATGAACCTTTTTAAAATGTCTTCATTACTCAAGATACCTTTTCTGAAAAATCCTAATTTTTTACCATCTAGATTTTGTTTTTCATTAATATATACATGCTTCCATATTTTCAGTGGTGTAACAAATTTTAAAGAGTTTTGTCAAACTCTATATTGAGTGGAAGCTCAGATAGGAGTCTTTGAATCTCAAAGTCAGTAGATAAAATAAACAGATCTGTTGATGTGATTACACTTGACCCAGATTATTATAAATTCTCATAAAACATGGCAACTCTCTGTATCTGATATTTTGTTTTACTAGAAAACCACTTAACTATTTTATAGCAACCGGCAAAGTAGACAATGTAACTATGCAATGATTTTAACATGATATCTTCTAGGACTACACTCCCCCCCTATATTGAGCCATTATTTATCCTCATAAGCATGTAGATTTACATTCCTAAATCAAATTTCCAACAGCCATTCAGTCCAATGCCATTTGGGTTACCTTCTAGCATCACTTATCTATGCACTCGATACAAGTTAACATATAATTTTTACTCACATTACAACTTACTAAACACATTTATTTTAGGACAATCTAAAAGGCGAAAGTTTTATTCTGAGAGATATAAAATATCTAGGATTTATACTCTAATGCATATGTTTCATTAAAAAAAGTTGAGTAGTAAGGCAGTATCCAAAACTGAAAGGAAACTAAGTGGCTAAAACTCTCTACAAATGTATATCCCTGCCTGGTTGCCTAGACAGCAACCATTAGTTCCAAAGCTAAAGTTGCTGTTAGAGTAGTTTATATCCCAAAGCTTTCTTACCCAAGTCTACTTTATCCATATTATTTAGAAAAATGATAGCTTATTCATTCCTGGGCACTATAATACAAATCTTTTAGGAAGGACCAGCCTTTGGTCAACTGGTGCCCTAGGCAAAAGATCTCCACAGTGCCCCCCAACACCACCCTGTGCCTCCATCCTGGTCTGCTTACACCACCCAGATTACTGGAAAAGTGCCCCTGCTAGAATCATGCTCTAGGCGGCCACCTAGATGGCCTATACCTAAGGCCGGCTATGCTTTTAGGAGCAGAAAGAAGTCAAGTCACTCACCTACGTTCAACTTAAACTTGATGTTGTTAGTTAACTCACCTACCACACTAAACTCTAACTAACAATAACACTTTACTTCAAAGTTTAATGATGGCTGACTGCCCTGAAAGGTTCATTCAGTTCTCCATGCTACCTAATATAGTTAAAGTCCACCCACCAATACAAGCATTCCTGCTCTGCAGATAAGCTAGAATACCTAACATAAAAATTTACGCATATACATTTTCCAATGTTAAAAACCCTTAACAGAAGATTTATGCCCTTTCTCCACAGTTGTGTGACCTCTGACTTGGTATGTATAATTAGCGGAGGGTAGGGGTGGTTTTGGATGTGGTTAGAATCTGTCATTATTTTGTGCTTAAATGTTTTTGAGTTTAGGTATTTTTATTGATATTTTTGCAGTAAATATTATGCTGTTTAGATTATTTTAAGTAGACATATACATACAGGCACACGCGCGCGCACACACACGCACGCACACACACACGCACGCACGCACGCACACACACACACACACACACACACACATGCACACACATATACTCTTCTTTTTCTCATTTGTTTGCTAGTTCTTAGGTTGGGTCTTGTACAATACATTCTACGTCTTCACAAATGTTCCAAAACTTGTATGATCTAATATCCATTACCAACAAATCTTGTATTTTTGTATTTTCCTTTTGAATTTAAATAATTCAGTAGTTGCAGTCTTTCCAAAGCTGTTTATTTACCCCTAGAAAGTTCAGTATCATCATTTTTTTGTAGAGCAACTTTTCTAGAAATGGATTGGTGAATGAGAATATCCCAGACAAAGTTGCATTAGTAAAAAAATATTAGACAGTTATTAAATAAAAAGGAATTTGGCAATTTCACAAAACTGTTATAAGCTTGCATAACAGATACTGAGATTGTTGGGTTAGAAACACAGCTCATCCACACAGTGGTCACAAGGATGTGACCAGTTGTGCAGCACATCTGGAGGTACTTTTCCTAAGATGCAACCCTGATGGATTAGAACAAGAGAACCGATTCATAATATCGGAGGAACTAACTTTCCATTGTATTCTAGATATGGAAAACATCTTTAGTTACCCAGTTAATCCAAAGGTTAAACATTCTTTTTGATGTACTAGAACCAGTTAATATACATTTATTTCTCCCTAGCTAGCTGGTGGCATTTCTATCTACTATCTACAATCCATACAAAAAGTAGTATTAAGAACTACATTAACATATTAATTAGCCTTAATTACCAATAGGAAGAGGCTGTGAGGGTCACAGTAATTCTATCCTAAGATTTTATTTAATTCATTTTTTGCTTTATTTCATTTTTGCTATTTTATTAATATGACTGGTATTTATTTTAATAAAGGAAAAAAGATGTAATAATCCTTCCCTATTACACTGCAACTACTTAAAAACAATTCATGCATGATAGCAAAAGTGACTGAAGTTTGAGAAGAATGTAAAAACACTTAGCTTTGCACTTCATAGAGTTCTAAAATAGAAAGGCCAGATGATCGATGCCAACTCTTCTTATTTCCAAATAAAATATCTTATGGATCATGTGCAAAATTCTATATGCAAACTTATCTGTGGTTATCCATCTTTTTGTGGCACGGTGTCTGTTGTACTGATTTGTATCATGTGCTTTATGTTTCTACAGAGAGTAATTCTGCAGCATCAGCTCTGGTGACATCAGCTAGGTTTTGCCTTATTCCCCCTGTTTCGCCACCTGCCGCTTGCACTTCAGAGTGACTTTGTTTGTTGTTTTTGACTTTCTCTGCTCTGTTCATTCTAGACCTCACCTATTTAAGGGAGTTATTAATTCTGAAGGGTGACAATCAGCAGGTCAAAGTGGGTTTGGTTGAACCCACTTCAGTCGAAGTCAGGAGGCTGAACGGTGACAATGTCAAACCCAACATTATCAAAGTATGAATCTCGCCCCCATCTCAACCCATGTTAAAGCCCGTTCCGAAGTTTACGGTGAGTCACATTTCGACAATGTCGGAATTCGACATTGTCGGTTTCACAGAAGGGGGTTGATGATCCCATCATTCGACGGGGTCAGGTTCGACCTGCTGATGGTAAACTAATTTTGAGTACCTCATTAGGAATACTATGATCATCATCTGAAGGGCAGCTAGTTGTTCCCAGAACAAGTATAAAACCTCAGACAGATGCATTTTTGCACATATTGCTTCCATTCTATGGAATCAGCTACCTTCCCTGAAGGCAGGTCAGTGTGAGGCTTCATGTGTAAGAATCCTTAGAAAATATCTGTTTAGAGTATGTTCGTACAGCCCAAATGAAATGTTAATATTTTGTTTGTAGTTTATAATGTTTTTATTACATTGCATTTTCCTGCTGTGAATTAATTTTATTGAAACATTGATTTTCTCTTTTGCTGGTTTTGTAAAGTTATTAGCTGAAAAGTACTGTAATTAAATAAATGACATAAAATTGAATGAAACATCATTACTTCTGTAGCATCAGCGGCTGTATATAAGTTGGTAGACAAACACATACGTTGATATCCTGAAGATGAACGACTCTATATCAAACCGAAACTTAGAATGTTTATTATGCATGCACCAAGGAAGAACCGTGGCAAATGCAAATTTAAACATTGTTTTTGTGTAGCCACACCCCACCACCACTAATTATATATCCTAACTCTAAGATCACACAATCCCCAGGGAAAGGGAATAGTCCCCAACCCAGGGATTGTTGATCTTGCACATCTGTTTACTATTTTTTTAATTTCACCAAGTCTTTTGGATTTTTAATACCATGATGGGAATGGACCCCATTCCTAAGTCAAAGTCCAATTAAAGTTCATAAAATTAGCATTGTTTCAATCTATGGTGTCAGCCAGTAGTGTTCTTCGCAGCATCTGCAATGTGCCCAGTAATGACTCCTTCTGCAATTCATATGGAGTTACATGTATTGATAACATATCTAAATGCAATTGTACATTCTTTTTATAAGACCCATTGCTCCTACTACTGTTGGAACTGTCTGGGTATCTTTCTTCCACATTGCTCTCATTTCTGCCTGCAGATCCTGATATTTTATGACTTTTTGTGTCTCTGTACGCAAGACACTGTAGTCACTGAGTGCAGCAATTTCAATGATCAATGCTACTTTTGCCTTCTTTTATTGGACCACTATATCCAGTTTTCTAGCATTTGTCTTTTGAACTGTTGGTAATGGATGATCCAATATGATGTAGACTTTTTCCTTTTCTATGATGATTTGTGGGTTATGTTTTCAATGTTTTTCTTCCACTTCAAAACCATAATGTTTGCACAATACCCAGTGCAACAGTCTCGCCACATTATAAAGCCTTTCAGTATACAGTCCTTCTGCCATTAGTAGGTCGCAACCAGTAACGAGGTGTGCAATTGCTTCCAGTTCGGTTTTACAAAACCTACATTTGTCTGTTTCTCCCACATGTTCAATGGACTTTATAAACCAATGTGTATGCAGCCCACTATCTTGGGCCACCAGTATTAACCTTTCATCTCTTGGTTTGAATCTGTATAATCGACCAAATACAGTTGATTAAAAAGATACAAAAACACAAGTAGAGGGAAGCTGTATATTACAAACAAAACCAACAAACAGCTCCGGGAACAAGCCAATAGATATCCAGGTGTCAAAATAAGTAAAACTTTCTTTTATTAGCCAGTATATCCAAAGGAATTAAACACGTTTTCGTTGCTGAGGTGCAACTTCTTCAGACAATGAGAACAACTACAAATAAGGTTTAAATACACTGATGTAGAGTGTCATGTGATTCTCATTAACCACTTGCATACACATATCCAAAAACTATACCATGAAAAATGTTTTGTACATGAATCAACTGTTTGCATAAATACAACATAGTAATGTTAAAAACATTTAAAAAATAGTTGTCTAAAATGGCCTAAAATAAGGACCAAAGAGTTTAGTTACTTGTGAACATAATATACTTCTAGAAAATTATATAATAATGACTACATCCTACTGGCCTTTAGTTTTAATATAGGCTTAATGGAAATGTAGTCATTCAAGCCAGGTTTCTTGTTTGACTCCAAAAAAATCTGCCAATGGGTTTCCCTTTCTTCCAATTTAGCTTGCCATGGTCCTCCCCTAGGGTCCACGTTGATCCTTTCTAAAACAAAGAATCTATATCTAGCTGTAGGACATGTCTGTGTATGTTTGTATAAGGCATTGTTAATGTTCGCTTTTTGTACATCATACACGCTCTGTTTTGCCCACATAGTATGCTGGGCACTCTAAACAGATGGCAAGATATACTACTCTAGTGGAATTACAATTGTAATACTCCCTAGCTTTGACCACTCTGTCTAAAGCTGTGATGGTAACTATCTCGTCCTGTAGGATGTAAGAACATTGTGGACAGGTTCATTTGTAGGTGCCTTTGTTGTTTTGTTTTGGATAGGGGCATGTTCTAATAAACTTTTAATGTTTTTGCCCCTACTATAAACCATCTTTAAGTCTTTTCTTTGAAACCTGGAAAGATCAGTAAATGAAAGCATCCCACTCCTGTGTGATAATTTCTCTAATAGCTGCTGAATTTGAACTGTATTGTGTAATAAAGGCATGTGAGAATTTTTTGCCCAGTTGGGTTGATACCTATACCCAATACTGGAGTATATTTATCTTTTCTACCCTTCACAACCTGTTCCTGAATTTGGTTGATGAACTTAACCGGGTATCCCTATCTTGAAACATGGACCTCAATGTATTACATTCCATAAGAAAGTCTTCATCCTCTGGCGTCATCGTGAAATCCTCACATACTGTCCTTTCACAATACCTCTTTTCTGATGTATAGGATGGGAACTGTGAAAATGGATATAACTATTAGAGTATGTAGGTTTTCTGTATACGTTAGATTTAAAACCTCCTAGTGCTTTTTTACTGAGAAGGACGTCAAGATACTCTACCCCATCTTCATATATCTTATATGTGAATTTTAGGAAATCAGTTGTAGTGGCTAGATAATCCATAAATTCTTTTATCTCACCAGTAGACCCTGTCCAAAAAATACAAATGTCATCTAAAAACCTGTAATAGGCTACCCAGTACTTTTGGAAGGCACTGTTGGTCACAAACTTACTTTCCCAGATGGAGAGAATGATGTCCGCATAGGTAGAGAGGTTTGCTTATAATATTCTCCCCCAAAATGGATAAAGTTGTGGTGTAATACTAAATTCATTAAATTAATGATGAGGAAGCTATCTCTTGGACTAGCCTTGGGACAAGATGCTATCGCTTCTTCCAACCAATGTAGACCTGTTACATGTGGAATTACAGAGAACAGGTCTACCACATCGATGGTAAGGAATTTAAGGTTGGAAACATTCAGATCCGAGTAATCTGTTTTAGAAAATCCCAGGAGTCCTTTAAAAGATGGGATGATCTAGGCCATAATTTCTTGAACTTGTAATCAAGAAATTTAGAAATGGTAGAAATTTTGGAACCTTGGGCCGCCACTATAGGTGGGGGTTCGAGGGATTTTGTGGACCTTGGGAACCCCAAAAATAGATGGAACTTTGGGTTCCTGGTTGTGTAGTAAGGTGTAAATGTTCTGTTCAATCATCCCTAAATACAATAACTTTTGAATAGTCAAATCAATTTTTTTATAGGCTATGTTAATCTCGTTCAAGGATACCGTAGTGTATCTATTAATGTTGTTGAGAATATTCACCATTTTACCTTCATACAGAGCCTGGTCCATGATAACCATCCCCCCTCCCTTGTCCGGTTCCATAATGCGAATGCTAGAATCCTGTCTCAATGATTCTAAAAGTGCTCTTTCAGAAAGTGTTAAATTAGTCACATGTTTATTCTTTGTTAAACTTTGCTTCCTGATCCTTTGTTCTATCCTCATTTCCAAATTCCTAAGCTGTGGGTGAAGGGGTGGGTTAAATGTACTAGTCTTATGTGGAATGTCTTCCTCATAATAGTCTAAATGTCCCAATAAGTTTTCTAAGTTGAGCTTTCTGATAAAGAGTTTCAAGTCAACAATAACTTGAGTCATGTCACTAGATTTACTAGGGACGTATTTAAGTCCCTTGGTAAATAACTTGAAAAAAGTATCTGTGACCTCCAAGTGACTGTAATTGTATATGGTAAAGCCCTCTGAGGTACTAATAGAGAAAGGAGAGAGAGAATCAGTGGTAGCCCCATTCTGAAACTCCTCAAAAACCCCATTATCCCATGTGGCTTCCCTTAGTGTCTGTTGGAGTGATTCCTCATGTTCCCCCTGTGCGGGGGACTTGGGGGCAAAAAAGACTGGGAAGTGCTTCGCTGATTTCTGATCCTTTCGGACCTCCTAGGTAAAGGATCCATAACCCATTCCTCTGGTCTGTCCATACCCTGTTCTTGATCGTCTGTTAAATGCCCAGTAAAAGACACAGTCCTAGAATGAGTGTAATTCTTGTTATATGAAGAAAGGGTATTGTTTACCCTCACTATATTCCCGTATATCCCTTTGTAGTTTTTTACATTTTCTTTTGATTATTATGTCACATTTATTATCTATATCCTGCCTAATTTTATAATATTTACTTTTATGTTCTTGGACCTGAAACAGTAAGTCCGAAACAATAGCTTGATTGTATTTAGTAATGTCCTTGTCCAGCACAACAATTTCCCTTTCATTGTACGATAGCTAACCCACAATTGTCAAATGCTGTTACAAGTTCTTGGTGGAATACACTATCCTTAACTACATTGTTGGGATATTTGTGTATTCTGAGTCCTTTAGGTACCAGTCGCTTGTCTAAACATTCTTGCAAGTACTTGTTATCCAAGTTAAGTCTGCGGTACCTGTACAAGCTGTTTTCCAGTTCAGTCATAGATTCCTGGAAGCTAGTTGCTCTGACATCCGCTTGCGTATATCTCTATACCATTCTTCAAAACTTCCGACTGGCCTATGTAGCGGTTCCGGTTCTCCAGTATGCCCTGACATAGGTGTTGTATCGGCTTGGAATAGCCTAGGAGTTCTTTGGAAATCCGTTGGTGGTATAGACTCTTCAGGTTCCGTGAGAACATTGCCACTACGTAGTTTGTGCCCCATGTGTACTGTTCCTCCTGGACTTTCCGGTGTAGCGGCAAAATTGGTTCTCGTCAGAACCTGCTGCAAGCCCTTGCCTAAGGGCACTAACAAGTGGATAAGCTCACTGAGTTGACCAGTGAGTTACTTCAAATGTAACTCCTGCGATATCGGCCATAGTAGTCTCTCCCAGATCCTCCATAAAGCACCAAAAACACAAGTAGAGGGAAGCTGTATATTCTTTGGTCCTTATTTTAGGCCATTTTAGACAACTATTTTTTAAATGTTTTTAACATTACTATGTTGTATTTATGCAAACAGTTGATTCATGTACAAAACATTTTTCATGGTATAGTTTTTGGATATGTGTATGCAAGTGGTTAATGAGAATCACATGACACTCTACATCAGTGTATTTAAACCTTATTTGTAGTTGTTCTCATTGTCTGAAGAAGTTGCACCTCAGCAGAAACGTGTTTAATTCCTTTGGATATACTGGCGTTAATAAAAGAAAGTTTTTTACTTGGCGTTTTCATTTTGACACCTGGATATCTATTGGCTTGTTCCCGGAGCTGTTTGTTGGTTTTGTTTGTAATATACAGCTTCCCTCTACTTGTGTTTTTGGTGCTTTATGGAGGATCTGGGAGAGACTACTATGGCCGATATCGCCACATACATTTAAGCAGAAGGGCTGAAATACGTAAACTCACTGGTCAACTCAGTGAGCTTATCCACTTGTTAGTGCCCTTAGGCAAGGGCTTGCAGCAGGTTCTGACGAGAACCAATTAAAGTCCAGGAGGAACAGTACACATGGGGCACAAACTACGAACCTGAAGAGTCTATACCACCGGATTTCCAAAGAACTCGGCCAGTCGGAAGTTTTGAAGAATGGTATAGAGATAGCGGATGTCAGAGCAACTAGCTTCCAGGAATCTATGACTGAACTGGAAAACAGCTTGTACAGGTACCGCGACTTAACGGATAACAAGTACTTGCAAGAATGTTTAATATCCCAACAATGTAGTTAAGGATAGTGTATTCCACCAAGAACTTGTAACAGCATTTGACAATTGGGTTAGCTATCGGACATTACTAAATACAATCAAGCTATTGTTTCGGACTTACTGTTTCAGGTCCAAGAACATAAAAGTAAATATTATAAAATTAGGCAGGATATAGATAATAAATGTGACATAATAATCAAAAGAAAATGTAAAAAACTACAAAGGGATATACGGGAATATAGTGAGGGTAAACAATACCCTTTCCCGCCTTCTTCATATAACAAGAATTACACTCATTCTAGGACTGTGTCTTTTACTGGGCATTTAACAGACGATCAAGAACAGGGTATGGACAGACCAGAGGAATGGGTTATGGATCCTTTACCTAGGAGGTCCGAAAGGATCAGAAATCAGCGAAGCACTTCCCAGTCTTTTTTGCCCCCAAGTCCCCGAATCACTCCAACAGACACTAAGGGAAGCCACATGGGATAATGGGGTTTTTGAGGAGTTTCAGAATGGGGCTACCACTGATTCTCTCTCTCCTTTCTCTATTAGTACCTCAGAGGGCTTTACCATATACAATTACAGTCACTTGGAGGTCACAGATACTTTGTAAATCTAGTGACATGACTCAAGTTATTGTTGACTTGAAACTCTTTATCAGAAAGCTCAACTTAGAAAACTTATTGGGACATTTAGACTATTATGAGGAAGACATTCCACATAAGACTAGTACATTTAACCCACCCCTTCACCCACAGCTTAGGAATTTGGAAATGAGGATAGAACAAAGGATCAGGAAGCAAAGTTTAACAAAGAATAAACATGTGACTAATTTAACACTTTCTGAAAGAGCACTTTTAGAATCATTGAGACAGGATTCTAGCATTCGCATTATGGAACCGGACAAGGGAGGGGGGATGGTTATCATGGACCAGGCTCTGTATGAAGGTAAAATGGTGAATATTCTCAACAACATTAATAGATACACTACGGTATCCTTGAACGAGATTAACATAGCCTATAAAAAAATTGATTTGACTATTCAAAAGTTATTGGATTTAGGGATGATTGAACAGAACATTTACACCTTACTACACAACCAGGAACCCAAAGTTCCATCTATTTTTGGGGTTCCCAAGGTCCACAAAAATCCCTCGAACCCATAGTGGCGGCCCAAGGTTCCAAAATTTCTACCATTTCTAAATTTCTTGATTACAAGTTCAAGAAATTATGGCCTAGATCATCCCATCTTTTAAAGGACTCCTGGGATTTTCTAAAACAGATTACTCCGGATCTGAATGTTTCCAACCTTAAATTCCTTACCATCGATGTGGTAGACCTGTTCTCTGTAATTCCACATGTAACAGGTCTACATTGGTTGGAAGAAGCGATAGCATCTTGTCCCAAGGCTAGTCCAAGAGATAGCTTCCTCATCATTAATTTAATGAATTTAGTATTACACCACAACTTTATCCATTTTGGGGGAGAATATTATAAGCAAACCTCTGGTGTCGCTATGGGGGCAAATTGTGCCCCTACCTATGCGGACATCATTCTCTCCATCTGGGAAAGTAAGTTTGTGACCAACAGTGCCTTCCAAAAGTACTGGGTAGCCTATTACAGGTTTTTAGATGACATTTGTATTTTTTGGACAGGGTCTACTGGTGAGATAAAAGAATTTATGGATTATCTAGCCACTACAACTGATTTCCTAAAATTCACATATAAGATATATGAAGATGGGGTAGAGTATCTTGACGTCCTTCTCAGTAAAAAAGCACTAGGAGGTTTTAAATCTAACGTATACAGAAAACCTACATACTCTAATAGTTATATCCATTTTCACAGTTCCCATCCTATACATCAGAAAAGAGGTATTGTGAAAGGACAGTATGTGAGGATTTCACGTATGACGTCAGAGGATGAAGACTTTCTTATGGAATGTAATACATTGAGGTCCATGTTTCAAGATAGGGGATACCCGGTTAAGTTCATCAACCAAATTCAGGAACAGGTTGTGAAGGGTAGAAAAGATAAATATACTCCAGTATTGGGTATTGGTATCAACCCAACTGGGCAAAAAGAAGGCGAGAACAAGGCCGAATTCTCACATGCCTTTATTACACAATACAGTTCAAATTCAGCAGCTATTAGAGAAATTATCACACAGGAGTGGGATGCTTTCACGGCTTTTACTGATCTATCCAGGTTTCAAAGAAAAGACTTAAAGATGGTTTACAGTAGGGGCAAAAATATTAAAACTTTATTAGAACATGCCCCTATCCAAAACAAAACAACACGGGTGCGTAAAGGCACCTACAAATGCGGAACCTGTCCACAATGTTCTTACATCCTACAGGACGAGATAGTTACCATCACAGCTTTAGACAGAGTGGTCAAAGCTAGGAGTATTACAATTGTAATTCCACTAGAGTAGTATATCTTGCCATCTGTTTAGAGTGCCCAGCATACTATGTGGGCAAAACAGAGCGTACTCTTAAACGCAGGATATACGAGCACATGTATGATGTACAAAAAGCGAACATTAACAATGCCTTATACAAACATACACAGACATGTCCTACAGCTAGATATAGATTCTTTGTTTTAGAAAGGATCAACGTGGACCCTAGGGGAGGACCATGGCAAGCCAAATTGGAAGAAAGGGAAACCCATTGGCAGATTTTTTTGGAGTCAAATAAGAAACCTGGCTTGAATGACTACATTTCCATTAAGCCTATATTAAAACTAAAGGCCAGTAGGATGTAGTCATTATTATATAATTTTCTAGAAGTATATTATGTTCACAAGTAACTAAACTCTTTGGTCCTTATTTTAGGCCATTTTAGACAACTATTTTTTAAATGTTTTTAACATTACTATGTTGTATTTATGCAAACAGTTGATTCATGTACAAAACATTTTTCATGGTATAGTTTTTGGATATGTGTATGCAAGTGGTTAATGAGAATCACATGACACTCTACATCAGTGTATTTAAACCTTATTTGTAGTTGTTCTCATTGTCTGAAGAAGTTGCACCTCAGCAACGAAAACGTGTTTAATTCCTTTGGATATACTGGCGTTAATAAAAGAAAGTTTTTTACTTGGCGTTTTCATTTTGACACCTGGATATCTATTGGCTTGTTCCCGGAGCTGTTTGTTGGTTTTGATTAAACAGATGTTAACCAAACCCCCTGTCAATCAAACCAGTGGAACCCATATATATATATATATATATATATATATATATATATATATATATATATATATATATATATATATATATATATATATATATTCACTTTAGAAGCTCGAAATACTGAAATATCAAAATTCAGTATTTTGAGCCCATAAAGTGGAATCCTGAGAAGAGAGAAAGCTCAGAAGCATGAAATTCAAAACCTCGAATACCAGAGTTGTTGAATTTTGCACTTCTGAGGTTTTGCTGTGGTTATGGATTCAGGCAAGTGTGTCTATGTTAAGGGTTTTGGGTAGGGGCTGTGGTGTGTCAGTGTGTTTTGTTGCTGTGATGTGTGTGTGCTAGGAGAATGTAGCTTGTGTGGTGGTGTTTTGTGTGTGTTTGTATGTAGTACAACCTCGGAGTGAAAATATTTAAGTAGGGAGAGTGTGGGGGGCCCACAGTGTTTGTGTGTGAGGAGGGAGATGTGTGTGTGTATGGAGTAGTAGCACGGAATTCAAAATCTCTGGTGTGCGAGATTTTGAATTTCGTGGTTCTGAGTTTTCGTGGTTTTAAATTTTTGACTTTATAGCTTCGAAATACTGAATTTCAACATTTCAGTATTTCAAGGATATAAAGTGAATCTACATATACATATATATATATATATATACATACATTGTATAACAGGAGCTTAACATAAGGAATTTTTTTCTGCAATATTTTCAGCTCTTTAATGCCTCCATCACCATGGAAGGAGGTATCGGAAATTTGAAGTGCTATGACAGACATCTGACATCTTTATTATCAGCCATTTCCAATAGTGACTGAATGCAATTAAATGAGCAGACAGAATAGCTTCCATTGCTGAATCATGCATTTGAATGCTGCATATTTAGTCCTGCTGTAAAACGTGGCAATGCTGTTTGCTATCAGTCAATATGCTACAACACAGGAGATATGCTACTTCAGTGTCACTAGTACAGGTAGTTGGCTGAGCATAATGCAGACAGTGCAGTGTGAGTTAAGCCTTTCTACAAATTTTTATACTTGTTTATCTGCCAACAGTGAGCCTGAAATGTTTAATGCCATTTTTTTTCAGCTTTGTCTTAAATACCTGTGATATAAACTGCAAATTCATTTTTTTCTCTGATATTGTGCTGATATTACTGCTGTCATTGCACCTTCCATATAGATTATTCCAGTCAGCTGAGTTTATGACTGTCGTAATTAGGAAAAATAGATTTCTGAAAATCATACAGCATCAGAAATAGCTTGCCAATGTGCAGATGGCTATTTCCAAGGATGTGAGGGTACTTGTAGCAATGCATTTCTGAGTGATTGACATCCACTGTAGCTTACAGCTATGGCACCTATTGAAACTCTGAGCAAAGAACTTCAATGAAAGCCAACAGGTACTCATAATGTAAAAGCTCCAGCTACAGTTTCTGTGTCCATAGCAGCCCACTCCTGAAACACTCAGCAAAGAACTATCTTGAGAGTACTAACAAGCATTCATTGTGTAACAGCTACAGTGACAGTTTCCATGCCAATATCAACCCATCTCCTGAAACTCTAAACAAACAGCTTTAGTGACAGATCAAACAGGTACTCGTCTAATAATGTAACAGGCATTATGGAACATTGCTTGGTTAGCATTACTAGACTGGGTTCCACAGTATAAGATTTGTTGATAGAGGGATGCATGGTTACTCTTCAAGGCAGGGGAATTGATATGGTTGCCTGGGAAGGACTGCAAATGGGTGGTAGAAACAGATATGTTTTGTACCTTTTTAATGGCTCATTATCAGATGTTATTTGATTGTGAGAAGCCAATGTATAGTCACCTACAGTAAGGCATCACTTACATTTATCAACAATGCACAATGTTTATTAACAGACATGTGGAATGCCAAAAGGAAGAGCAAGGCTATGTGGGGCAACCATTGAATTCCCTGAAAAACACAAGTACAATAAAGCCAAAGCAAGACAAATAGCGGTGAATAACAAAACAACAAATGAAGTAAGTGGATTAATTCTCAAATGCCTTATAATAACAACAATGAAAACCACAACTAGAGGGCAAGACATAACCTGCTTATATAGATAACTGCCCTGAAATGTCAGATAAATTATTCTTTTTAGCCAGAAGTGACCTTGGATATACAGTATTATAAAATGGATCATAACTATGAGATATTATAATCCAACTCGAAGATGTACAAATGTTAGAGGCTAAAATTAAAACACAAGATCAGGAATTAAACCAGAATCATAACAGACAAACAGAAGCAGAATTATTAAAATGTCAGAAAGACCTTTTTTTGATCCAAAATAATAGGTTGATATTTCATGAAAATAAAATGCTTGCAAGATATGCTAATCATATTCAAACGCCATCAAGGACATTAGCAAGAATTATTAACCAATCTAAATCACCCTCTCAAATTTCGGAAATACATTTCAAGAACAAATTATACACAAAATCTGAAGATATTATAAATACCTTTGAATTGATATACTCCCAAATTTATGGTGATCAAGATGAATCACTTACAAATGTGATTAATAATGACTTTCTGCAAAAAATTAATTTCCTGAAAATAGATGATAACTCCTAGAAATATTTAATTAAACCAATTTCCACTGAAGAAATAACAAATACAATTAAAAAGCTAAAATCCCATAAAGTGCCGGGCCCAGATGGTCTTACTGCAGAGTTTTATAAAACTTTTTGTAATACTTTTGGTAAAATACTGTCATAAATGTTTAATTATATAATTAATAATAAAATTAATGACCCTCACTTTAATGCATCCAAAACAATTCTTATACCTAAAGAAAATTCGGATCCTCAAAACCCAGATAATTATAGGCCCATTTCACTGTTAAATATAGATACGAAAATCTTAACTTCTATTCTAGCTAATAGATTGAAGAAGATAACAAATTTAATAATATCTAATGAACAAGACTGTTTTTAACTGCTAGACAAACCAGTGACAATACTTTAACACTGCATACATTAATTTCTTATGCCAATCAAAAGAACTTAAATATGTATGCACTTATTATTGATGCACAAAAGGCCTTTGATAGAGTTAGTATAAAATTTTTATTTGATATTTTACCATATTTTAACATACCTCACAATTTTATCCTAACATTACAAATATTATATAATAATCCTTATACAACTTTATATATCAATAAAAACTTTTCCAAAAGAATACAAATTAAAAATGGAACCCACCAAGGTTGTCCTTTGTCCCTCCTATTATTTAATTTATATCTAAAACCTTTATTTTTACATATTAAACAAAATATATACCATAATGCCCCAATACTTTATGGAACCAAGATCTCTATGGCTGCTTTTGCGGATGACCTCAATATATACTGTACAACACCAGTTTCAGATACCAAAAAACTATTAAAAGCTGTTGAAGACTTTGCAGTAATATCTAACTACAAAGTAAACCTTAAAAAAAACAATATATTTCCTTTAAAAACTCCGAAACACTTTTCACTTTTACCATTGGTAGGACAAGTAAAATCTGAAGAAAAGATTAAATATCTAGGTATTACATTTTCCACAGATAATAAAGACTTTTATATCAATAATGTTAAACTAATTTGGGATCACATTCTATCTGACCTAAGGAGATGGAATAACTTGAAATTATCACCACTAGCAAAGGTCTCAATTATTAAAATGAACGTATTACCCGGACTATTATATATCTTCAGATCTACTCAAGTTCTAATCCCCAAGAAGTTCTTTAAACAAATTCACACAGAATCTGCTAAATTTATATGGGAACCAAGGAAAACTAGAATATCATACAACAAATTGATGACCCCAAAAAATAGAGGGGGTTTAGACTTACCCAACTTTGACACATACTATGTAATAATAAATTCTAATAGAATTTTAAGAATTGCTAATTATGATATACATAGTAATAGATGGTCACCAAACTGGTTAAAATTGAATTACAAACATGCTGTATGTCTGAATTTTAATCCTAAATCATTACCTTTCCTAAGAAAAGACACGTTTAAATCATATGCCATAATGGAACACATTAAAATATATATAACATTATTACAAAATCTCTTTAGATCATTAAATCTTATCCAACATATGATGACCTTTCAACCTTTTCATAGGAATCCCAACCTGAGAATTAATAATCAACTAATAGATCTAAAATATTTTCCACTTATAATTAATTTAACTCTACTTGATATATGCCCATATTTGAATTATTCAACTCATGAATTAAGACAGGAAATGAATCTTCCTAAATCATACTTAGTCATATTGAGACAGATTAAAGATCTATCCATAAATGACTTTAAAGATTTTAGCATTAATAATGAGGACTTAAAGAAATGTACAAATCTATGGCAAGCCCTTCTACAAGATACCAAATTCATAACATCTACATATAAACTAATAAAAGACTTTAAATATCAAAATCAAGTTCTTTTGTCAAACTATTGGAAAGAAAAAATACCATTGATTGAAGAAAGTAAAATATTAAAAGCAATTAATTTAACAGTAAAATCAATCTCTCTTCAAAGGTTAACATTTACTCAACTCATGATACTTAATAATGCTTACTATATGTGACTTAGCTTGCATAAATTTAACTCTAAAAATTCTCCTAAATGCCCATACTGTAAAGATCAAACTGCTGACCTCCTTCACATGTTCTGGTACTGTAAATGTATATACAAACTCTGGAATTCTTTAAAACTTCAACTCCAAAAGATAGGTTATCAAAATTCAACACTTTCTTGGGAATTTATGATATTACATATCCCTCCAAATTATCTATCTAGATCCCAAATGACAATACTTATAAATATCTGTTTGTTAATGAAGCTCTACATAGCTACAAATTGGTTGAATCCATCTCAAACTTCATGGGACAACTTCAAGATTTTAGCGATGAAACATATATTAGCCCACAAATTACTAATCAATGACCATAGCAGACATATAAATAATTTGAAGATCTGGGAACACATTTTCAATATTATACTGGCTTAATGTACCGAGCCCAGGTAAACCCCTGCACATATATACTATAAAATCAGATTTGATCAGTAATTAAATTACTACAAGATATTAGGCCTACTGATAAGACTATTCATATGTTCTTCTTTATTGCTTTTTGTTAAATGATGGAAGCATTCATGTAAATAGTGTACATATATTGTAGAATTGTTGTTAGAAGCGTTGTTTGGAAGCTACCTATTTTTCTTTTCTCGCTCAAATGTTTGTATGAACAAGTTGAAAAATAATAAATAATTATTATTGAAAAAAAAAAAACTGCCTTGACATCTAAGGATAATGTCCAAACTATAAATCAGTATGGTCTTCCTGTTTTAACTTATGTTGGTGTAAGTGACTAGCCCCAAAAAGAACACAAGAAAAATACAATCATGTTACCCTGCATACTGAGAGATACCAAGTCATAAAATATCAAACCAAAGGGTAAAAAGGTCACACAGACAAGCCGTTCAGTAAAAACTGCAAGAAAAATCCAACCAAGCTAGTGTTTTTGCTGTCTGCCACCTTAAACGTCCTGGAGAGGCCCATGGGATCTATGCAAATGACCCCTTAAGGACATCAAATGTTTCAGCTACATGACTTCTAAATGCCCATGACTTTAAACTTTTTAAGTCTTTATGGATAGATTCTGGCTAATAAAGCCAGACCCCACAAACCATAAAATTTCAGGATATGCAAGTGTAAACTAGATCAATATGAGATAAAGACACACAGACAGGTTTAATATTAGAAGGAGCATCACTGCTAATAAAATAGAATTTTCAGGCATACCTAACTACACTACTAGTATATGTAACCGTATGAGCTCCAGATGGAAGCAATTCTGATTTCATTGTAGGTGCTAAGAAGACCGCGCTTTGTAAACATCAAAGAGTGAAGCAATACTAATGTCATGAACTCTTGTCATGAAATGGGGTCCATTCCTGTCATGATATTAGACCCAAAAACATTGGAGAAATTAAAGAATAGTGGGACTTAAATATAAGATGTACCAGTTTGTCTCCATTTAGGAAACAATCTGATGTGCCCCAAAATCATTAAGCTTCATTTAATTATTTGTTATTAAGACTGGATTCATAATCATGTTCAGTTTGTATTAAAGCTTGCAAAATCTGTCCCATATCTCATTTCTTGTTATACAATGTCACTCTGCATCTTGCTTTTTGTAGAAACCAAGCAACATCAATACATTTTTGTCTGTTTCTTTTATGTGTTTTAAATTGTCTTCACTATAATATATATAATTTCTTTTATGATGGTTTCTTTTGTAATCCTTTACTCGTTTCTGAAAACTTGTCATTCCTCTTCATACTGCAAAACATGCTAACTGTGTTTTCTTCCTTACGTACTATGGATTGTTTTTATTCATATTTTTGTATGTCACTGGCCTTTACAGGTAGTGTGCCTAACACTAATCTGCATAAAAAATCCTTACATTCATTAACATGCTGAAATATTTTCCTTCACTTCATTAGACTGCTTTGAGATATATGCTTATTTATACAAGGTGTGACACTGTCACCACAGGTATCTGGAATTTTGTAAATAATTCTATGTCATTTGTGAATATTGATATGTATGTTATGTACTGAGCTTCAAAAATGTAACCACAGCATTACCTACTGGAACATAGAAGACTAACTTACAAAACATCAAGAAAATAAATTGAAATTAAGTGCTTTACAATGTGTTACAAAAGTTAGCTTTAATGCAGCAAGTAGACACAATGTCTAGAGCTAGAAGTTTCTTTCTATTCTCTGAAAACAAAAGTAATTAGGCTTAAAATGTAAAGTGTTTGCTTGCTTTATGACTTCCTATCAGCTACACAGTTCTGAGCAAACATGTGAGAGATATGTATTTTTAACACAGAGATGTTAGGTTTCTGTTTAGCCTGGGGACTGAAGTCAGGTGACAAAGAGTGATGTTATCCAAGCTAACCCAGCAGTAATGTTTGATATTAATTTAAGAACTCTCTCAGAGAGAGACCGTGCATTTTGTATTTTGTCTTTGACCTGGAAACATCCACTCATCATCATCATCATCATCATCATCATCATCTGCACTTCTGCCTGCTTGTTGCTTTGTAAGATGGAGGGCATGGTATTTCTCTTAGATATAGATAGAAATATAGTAAAGATTAGTTTAGATGTTTTCTGTATTTATGTGAGACTGCTCTCCAGTGTTGTTTTAAAATATTTCCTGTGATTTTGAATTCTGAAGTAATTGTGTTTGTTTTTTGAGTATTGTCTTGTTCTTTTATTATTTATTAAATATATTTAAACCTATCTTTGTGGATGATATTTGTGAGACATATGTAAGCTCTTAGAGTACTTGCATATGTATTTGGTGACACTGTACAGGCCACTCCTAAATAGCCTTGCAAGTCTTGGTCAGACAACCGTTTGGATTAATAGTAACATTACACAGTAGGATTGGACACCCTTTGTAAGGACCTTATAGTAGCTGATAAGTAAGGGTGGCTGGTGGCAGCTGGTACTACCTTATAATCTGGGCAGAAGGGGGCATAGCTAGTAAACCTGTGCCAGCCTTTCCCAGGTATGCTTGTGTGTGTTTGTATATAAATCAAATCTCAAAGTGTGTGTGTGTGTGTGTGTGTGTGTGTGTCAGCTACTTGGGCAGGGACACAAAGCACTGGTTGGACAGAGAGGGTGCTGGAGATTTTGGCTTGGCCACTCAGCTGAGATCTCAACCCTATAGCTGTGCCAGTGGGGAGTCTTATTGGGGATCTGGAGAAAAAGGGAGAAACTAGTCCCAGACTGACTGTGATCTCTGTGTGCTCTTAAGGGAAATTGCACTTTACTGTGTGTATACTTGTCCTACTCCCATTGTGTATATCCCTCACTGTTGCCAGTGGTGAGGATTGAGTCTCCTTGATTACAGGGCCAGTACAGGGGCGTCACACAAGGGATCACGTAAATAAATCTTTTCCACTATGTTTTTGTACCATTTCTTCTTGGGATTTTCTGTGTTATCCTAATCTGTTTATCATGCCTTCATCTTAACACAGCATCCCATACCTTCCTTCCTTTCTTGTTAAATAACTTTGCTCCCCACAGAACTAAAAGAGTTAAATGCAATACTGTTCCTTGGATAACCAAGGAAACTAGAACCCTCAGGCACCTTCCCAGACAAAGAATGGAAACAACACCTGAATTATAAAACTCCCATCTCACTGACAGAATATAAGCAACTTCGTAATAAAGTTAAAAAACAAATTGCCACCTAACAGAAATCCTACTATTCTATACTACAAAACAATCATAAAACAAACCCCAAAAAGTTTTGGAATAGTATCTCTTCCCTCTTCTATCCTGGCAAAAAAAGACAACCCCTGCCCTGATCCCAACACCCCTGATCTTTCCTTAGCCAACCAATTCAACTCCTTCTTCATTGACTCAATAGCAAACCTCACCTCATCCTTTCCAAATAATGTTACAACTTCAGCCCCTCCCACCACCTCTAACTTAACCTTCTCAAACACCACTACTTCCCAATTCCCCTTTTACTATCAAACCTATTCCTACCTTCACCATTAAAAAACTCCTACAAAAACTGAAACCTTGCTCAAATGCCCCTGATGACCTTCTATCTAACTTTCTTAAATTAGCTGCTAATGGCATAGCTTTCCCCCATCTCTATCCTCATAAATCATTCAATCCAAGCATCATATGTGTCCCTACTCTGGAAAAAAAGCTTATATTATTCACCTTCACAAAGGAGGCAACAACACTGATATCTCACATTTCCGTCCAATTAAATAAATAAAATTCTCGAAAAATGTATGCATCTACATCTGCTACCTTACCTGTTAGATAATCAGCTGCTTGCCCCCACATGACATGGATTTAGACCCAGACACAGCACCACTACTGTCCTCCTATATTTCCTTGAAACCATCAACCGTGCACACGCCTCTGGTAAAATTGTATCCACCCTCCTTCTAGACTTATCTAAGGTTTTTGATACTGTCTCTCACAATCATCTCTTGTCCAAACTCTCTCATCTCAATCTTTCTCCTTCTTCTATCAGCTGGTTTTCCAGTTACCTCTCTGACAGGCAACAAGCCATCAAATGGAAAAACTGTACTTCCTCCTTCCTTAACAGGCATCCCTCAAGGCTCTATATTTGGTCCATTACTATTTAACATCTTTACTAACGATTTCCATCAGCGCATCCCATACACCAAACTCGTACAATATGCAGACCATGCCACAATCATCTGTTCTGCTGAATCCCTCCCCAAACCCATGGAATTAACTCAAAAAGCATTCTCTTCCACCATGCACTGGATGCTAAATAATCACCTTGCACTCAACACATCTAAAACCAAATTTATGCTATTCACCCCCTCTAAATATTCCAAAATTGACAAAAACTCATTTACCATAATTAGACCTCTATCATAAGTGTCCCCCATACAAAGCTTCTAGGAGTCATTATTGATGAGCAATTCAAATGTGATATCCACCTACAAACTAATATTTAAAAAAAACACCAAAAACTAGGTATGCTTTAAAGGTACTGTTTTTATCTACCCCCCTCAACTAAGCATATCCTCTCCACAACCTACCTCATTCCCTCCCTGCTATATGGTGCCCTGTCCTTACTAACCTTCAATCCTCACTAAAGATAAAATTAGCCTCCTGCTACAACAAAATCTCTGAGTTTGCTACAGGATCTAAATCTTCTTCTCACCACTGCAACGCTCTTCACACCTTGAACTGGCTAGAATTGCCTAACCATCTTTCCTACATCCAACTAGCTAATGCACACCAACTCATCTTCAAACCCTCCCTCGGCTCCTTCCTTGTTTCTACCCACAAAATGCATCTGCCTGATAGACTTCTCAGGTCCAACAATCAGTACCTACTAGAAGTGTATAAACTCACACATAGTCCTGGTAAATTTCTATTATCCTTCTCCCTAGCTAGACTCTTTAACTCTCTTCCACCTCACATTTGAACCACCAACAACCACAATGCCTTTAAACCTTGCTCCACTCCCACCTCTCATCTCACTGGGAATGCTCATGCTCTCACCCTACTTCACTTCTCTCTATTTTACCCCTATACCCAGCTAATCCTTTTCTGTTTTTAATCTGCTGCAATGCTGCAAGTAAGTGTAAGGAATATAGAAAAACAACAGGATTTGTTAATCAGAAGTCTCTTCTTTCTTCTTAATTATATATAATCTCTTGTTTAATGATGTTTAAGTAATATTCCCATAAGCCATAAAAATAAAGTCCTAACACTTTTCTAACTTTGTAACATGTATACACCTCCAATAAAATATAATATTCCTATAAAAAATAGAATAAAGAACATATGCATTTTCAAAGATTTTAGCGTGTCTTATAAATCCTGACATACCCTTTTCCAAAATGTATACTGAAAACTTTAATTTCTTTCATATTAAATACCACTCTTTCAAATTACTTCCTTTGATGTCTAAAATTTTCTGTGTTATTACTCAGTCCTATTTTTAATATAGATGTTGAAAACTGTATTATATCAGTCAGTCAGCTTTTATTCCTTATTATAATTACTCCAAAATAATTCATTTATTTACCTGTTTATTGATTGATTTATATATTGACATTTGTTTTCCAGAAAATTCCAACTGGGCAAGAACTCCATTTCAGTAGATGCCCAGGGAGAAAAGTATTTGGTGAGGACTGGAGAGTCATTACTTTTCCTGTAATGCCAGTCATTGTTAGTTCAAATAATATCATGCTTAAAGGACACCCTTGATTTATAGACTTCCCAACTTTGATTCTCTGCCCTTCCTATCCATTAACTAGATATCTTACCCAGGAGCATTAATACACCCCCTTAATAAATTTTAATACTTTTCTATGGTGTGATAATTTCTTACAAGATACAAAGTATACCTTCCTGTGCCATGGTATCACATGCCGTATCATAAATATTATGTCATAGTATCATATACAGTACCATATAACACATACCACAGCTTTACCTTGCATTTCTCCCTTTCTAATACCTTTAGTTACTAATTTAACTATCACTAATATTCCTTCCCCTCACTCCATATGCCACACCTCCTATTAGTTCTTTTACTATTTTTATAAACCTCTCTATAAAATGCTCATCATAATTTTCTATTCTATATCTTCTAAAGATATATGTTCCCATTTTTCCAATTTTTTTTCCCAAAGTAACTTTATTGGTCTCAATCAAATATTTTATGCTGTAATCCATCATCAAACCATTCAATGAACACTTCTAAGAATCACTTTGTCCTCCTTAGTGTCCTCCATCTCCAATACAGTATGTGACTTCCTGTTACTTTTTGCATGTTATAGTTTGTCTAATGGAGTACTCTCTTGTAAATCATTTTAGTAAACTCTTCACTCTATATTTCATTCCTTTCATTTCTTCTTTCTCTTTATATATTTTTTCTGTATATTTTCTACCCCTTTCAATACTTCATGCTTTCTTTTCATTTCATTTCATTTACCATCCTCTACCTCCCATATATATTATATTCTATAAGTTTTCTAAGAAATAGGTTCAGCTGTTCTTTCTAGATGTCACCAAATACCTTTGTCACATTATAGCATTGTGTATTCTATCCTTATTCATTTCATACATTTCTCTCTGTATATTATTCTATATCCTTTCTCTCCCCTCTACTCTGATGTCATATTCCTGACATTGTTCAGCACATATGTTGTTTCTATAAATATGACATACCTTTTCTAACTCCAAATAAACATTTTTTTTTATTTTTCATAATTTACCTACCAGTCCTTCCAGATAGTATAAAATACTGTCATTCCGTTGTGTCTCTCAGATATCTATTGTCTCTCTTTCTGTAGGACCTTCGAAGAAACACATACCCCTGTTAATCTAAATGTAATGACTTCTGTTATTACTTCTTGTTTTCTTCCCCAAGTTCTGTTCACACTGTTTTATGGCCAGAAAATCCTGCCATCCCCCTCCTCTTCCTTAAAGTCTTTGTTCCTTGCAAAATATCTGCTTCTGACCCTCCCACGACCCAGTTTAGATACATTTTTCTAATGTTATTCTCATTTGACTATTCAGAATTATATTTATATAGATTTTACCTCCATAATAAGCAATGATTTTCTTCCTCTTAAACCATAGCTAAAATATCCTTCCATAATATTTTATTTATTTATTTTTATTTTACATTTGTTGACCAGGATAGTCCGACTGGATTCATGTCCATTTTCAACGGAGTCCTGGGGAGAAAAGCTCCAAGGTAAACAGATATATTAAAAACAATGACAGCATATTACACATAGTATAGAAAGAATGTTACAGATATGGTATTTACAAAGAATACTTAAGTAGACAGGAATATACAATTTCACAAGGGTGAGTTACCCCTGGTAACTGTCAGGGGAAAACATTTATAGAGTAATTAGATTTTCTTCCCCTGATAACAGTCAGGAGAAAAAAAATATACAGTAATTAGATTACTTGTATTCACATTCTTGATGAGAGTTAGCCAGGCTTATTACAGTGGCAAGATGTAATAACATCCATATTTATCCCTACATACTTTTTCAGCTCTCTGAAATCTCTCTCTCTCTCTCTCTCTCTCTCTCTCTCAATCTCTCTTAAAACTTTACTACCATAAATTCACTATAATTATCACATTCGTACTTTTAAGAAAACATTCTGTTATGGTCATCTTCTTTGTCACAAATATTAAATCATGCACTATAATATCAGAATATGTATTTCTTTCCCAAATTGTTGCTTAAACACATCCCTTTCCTGTTTTGTAAAACAATCTGGTATCCAATAAATATATTACATCTTTATGAACATTTTTACTCTAGTCTAATACATGAAGGGCTGAATCAATATAAGTCACAAGGTATACACAGGTGTACAACTCGTAATAACCTTTTGGAATTCAGAGTCAGCCCTACCACAGTGTAGCACCACTGTGTATTGTCTCCATGGTTGTGCTGCATGCAAAGGAAGCAATCCAGGGGATGGCATATGTAAACTAGCCATGTGCATTCCTTGTCATTGTCTGCAGTAAGGCATGTATGCAAACAAGTGATTCAGAGAATCAATTGACTGCTTAAGCTAACATGGCTGCTCCTAGCTGCTTGCAGTAATGAGCATGGCCAAAAGGCCGTGTCTATCCACTGTAGAACAGGTAATTGCTGGGTAGTTCAGTGTTAAAGTAGTGTTAGGGTGTGTACTAACTGACAAATTATATACACACACACACACACACACACATATATATATTTATATATATATATATATATATATATATATATATATATATATATATATATATATATATATATATATATATACACATCCGCGGTGGTGCAGTGGTAGCATTGTTGCCTCACAGCAAGAGGTTCTCCCGCTCAATTCTCAGCTGGAGTGCGGAAGTGCCTTCTGTGTGGTGTCTGCATGTCCTCCCAGCAGTTGAGTGGCTGTTTGAAAGACATGTGTAAATGGGCGTGCCTTCGTTGAAGGTTGAACGTCGAGCTGGCACCTCGGCGTTTGTGAAAATCTACTGCCAATCATTAGCGGACCGGAGTTCTGCTGTGGCGACCCCTAACCGGGAAAAGCCGAAAGACAAACAACAACAACAACAACATAGATATATATATATATATATATATATATATATATATATATATATCACAAATTTGTTAGTGCAGCAGGTCATTATGATGTATAACTAATTTACCAATTATTACCAGTTAGTGCTGCAGGTTATTATGATGTATAACTAATTTACCAATCATTACAAATTAGTGCTGCAGGTTAATATGAGGGTTTCCAGTGCCAGGGTGCAGGATTCAAATGCTATCCCTGTCAAATGATTTTTCTACATAACATGTTACTCATCACACCTCCTTTTTTTTAGAAGCGCATCCCTTCTTTTACCATTATTAACATTTCTTAATAATGTGTTCCTTTTGTACCAAAAAAGCCAACCTTTGTAACTTAATCTATTACTTTTTATTACTTTTTTTGCATTCTTTTTTAATTACATTCACAGAAGTTTTATAATCTGCATTTCCTAGTATTATTGGTCTTTGATTTTCTATAACTTTTCTTTCATTGTTTTATATATAAATTAAATGGCCCTCACCACATATCTCTTTTTCTTTCATACTTTTCTCAAACCATTCTTTCAATGCTTAAAATACCCACCCCGTATTCATTACCAATCATGTAGGTGTTTTGCAAAACCTACATGATGTTTATGTATTAGCGGGATAAGCAGCAGTGCTAATTGCATATGAATGCATATGAATGCTGCTCATCTGCTTAAATGAGTATACGCATGTTTTTGGGGTCATAAACAGTGTTGGCATCCATGAAAATGTGCTGAACAGCGTGAGCACACACATTAAGCAAGCAGACATGCTTTCTGAAAAACCCGTTATGCGTGCTCACATGGAGAGTGGCAAAACTAGCAAAGGGCAACTACAATGAAAGCAGTAACAGACAGGGAAAATATACTGAGAACAATGTGCACAGAAATCAAAGACACGAATACAGAAATATGTAAGGGGGGAGGGTAAATGGCAAGGTCAAATACAATAGATAGGTTACCAGACAGGGAAACTGTACTGAGCACAATGAACACAGAAATCAAAGCTATGAATACAGAAAAATCTAAGTGGGATGAATAAATGTACAAACTGTATTAAGTTAATTTATTTAAAAGTGTTTATGTCTCAGAGACAGTTTTGTAATATACAGTTATGCAATATGTATGTCATAATAAATAATAGAGATCACATTTCCTGAGCAAATATAGGTAAATAAAAACGGGTCTATATTATAACTGCAAAACCTCACATACCCGAATATGGAAACATCAACACATATTAAGTGAACAGCAAAAACACCGAACATCCTGAACCGAGAAATTCAAAATATCGAATCGGCATAGTTGGCCAACCCCTCCACCCGCTAAGTACTACCTACCCAAACAAAATAAATAATCCACATACATACACTTAACAAAACCCTACTTCTAACCCTAAACTAAAGCTTACATACATTACTATGTATGCACTTACTTTAACCCACACCCTAACCCTAAGGTCCGTAACTATTGAACACTTACCTTAAGGAGGTGTACCGGAGAAGGGCCAACAATGACAATTTGACATTTCGAATTTTGCGCTTCAGGACGTTTGGTGTTTTTGTGGTTTGCTCAATATGTGTCGATGTTTCCCTATTCGCACAACTGCCATTTCGCAGTTGTAATAGGTAACCAAATAAAAACAGACATGATAGTATAGGATGTGAGAGTTGCACAAAGTAACATTGCAACACTGAGGAGCAAATGAGGTAAAATGGGATTCACATGCAGAGCTGAGATGACAGTTAGCAAGGACAGTACATGCTGTATATTAGGGGATATTTGCAGAGCCTGCAGTTTGTCACTATAACATGTTGGAAAATAAGAATGGCTCATAAGCCAAAATGTTTCTTTTGCAAGAATCTAACCCATGCCATCAATGTTACCACTGAGCTGTGTATTAACTGTATACCCCACAGAAATAGGCATAGCACATGTACGAGGAAGATCACACTTGCAAGGAATTATGCACTTTCATATTCTGTTGGGTATGGATCCCATGCATACATGTGACTACCCTTACAAATGGGGGAGCAGAATATGTCATGCATTATACCCCTGCTTAAGCCACTCCTGCCTGACACAGTTATTGGGCAGACAGATAAAAACAGATGCAAACACCACACTGTGGTGCAATGTATTCCACAGAGCTGTGCATTGTCTGTATCTACCACAGGAGATAGCAATGGAGATTGTCACAAATAACTAAAATTAATGTGTGAATTTAGAAAGGATCACTGATAATGAATGTCATATCAGTATGTCAGACAAATAGCAATTAACTGAATATGCTAATGTGCACACAACTGAGATCATCCCTATATCAATGATCCTTGGTCAAGAAAGGTTTCACTGTATATATATATATATATATATGTATATATATATATATATATATATATATATATATATATATATATATATATATGTATATATATATATATATATATATATATATATATATAGGTTCATAGGTTCATACTAGGCTATCTGCCCTAGGGCATTTGTAAGCCTAGCCAGAGTGTGTTTGGCTTATGCCACCCATTTTAAATGTTTTACTATGCCCTTTTTCAAGGTTAGTTTACTGTGCCTCTGTTTAGCAGTGACACAGAAGTGATACCTGGGGTAAACCTACGATCTCCCATCCACTCGTCAAGATTTCTTTTGAAGAGAGTCAGTGAGGAACTCTGCCTAACCTGGACTGGGATTCTATTCCAGAGTGAAGGGAGCCTCTGGGTTATGAATCTGTCCCTCCAACATGTCCTATTTATGTCAGTTATGAGGTTCAAGTCCCTCGAGTGAGTAGCTCGATGGGATTTGGATTTTCTGAGGTGCAGCATGTCCATTAATTCCGGTTTGGACATGGCTTTATACGTCAGGCAAAGATCGCCTCTAAGCAGGTGGTATGCAACCAAGTAGAGCTGGAGTTTCTTTAACTGGGCAGCATATGGCATCTGTTTGAGCCCTTTGATCCTCTTGGTGAGGTACTTTTGGGGTCTTTCCAGTTGCTGCAGGTGTCAGGTAAGGTACATCCCAAAAGGGGCATTGTATTCAATTATGGGCCTGATGAGGGATGAGTAAAGAGGCACAATGACCTCCCTTGATCTAGATGTGAATCTCTTCATGATTAGGTGGGCTATATAGAAGGTTTTTCTAACCACTTTGGCCACGTGGTTGTCAAATGAGAGATTGCTATCAACTTGGGTCCCCAAGTCCATAATTACTTCTTCCGTACTTAGTGGATTACCACCTATGTAGTAATTTGTGGGCACTTTGTTTTTGCCAAAGGGGATAACTATACACTTTTTGGCGTTTAGCTTGAGGCCATGGCTCTGGCACCAGTTATCTGTTTCTACGAAACCCTTTTGGAGGATGCTTGTGTCAGCTGGAGAGTTGATTATGGTGCCCAGTTTGCAGTCATCTGCAAACTTGGTCAGCCACAGTCCTCCCATGTCGGCCTGTACCTCTGAGAAATATACGCCGAACAAAAGAGGTCCCAGGACTGAGCCTTGTGGGACGCCACTTGTAACTGGTTTGGAGTCTGACATGGCTCCAGCAATTCTGACCATGTGGGTTCTGTCCTTGAGCCAGTTTGCAACCCATCTAGTGACATAGGGGTTTATATTTAAGTTGGATAGCTTATCTATGATGCCCGAGTGGGGTATTATATCGAAGGCTTTTGCGAGGTCCAGGTAGGCTGTGTTGACCACCTTCCCCTCGTCAATGGCCTTGGTGACTGTTTCAAAGAAATCAACCAGGTTTAAGAGGCAGGATCTGCCCTTAACAAAGCTGAACTGGGTAGGATCCAGTGTCTGTAGGTCCCCAATATCTTTATTTATTAGTTCCATGATGATCATCTCCATAGCTTTGCAGACCAAGCTAGTCAGGCTTATGGGGTGATAGTTTCCAGGATCCATTGAGGCACCACCTTTGTGGAGAGGGATGACCATTGCTGTACGCCATTCTTTGGGTACATATCCTGTAGTAAGGCTGAGATTGAACAGTAGTTTTATGTTGGGGTTCAGCTCTTCTTGGAGTTCATGTAGGACGCAGCCCGGGACACTGTCTGGTCCCATTGATGCTGTGTTTTTTGCTTTGGAGAGGGTGGCTCTCACCTGAGCATCTGAGATGTCAGGGGGGCAGCACTCTGCTGGGATAGATAATTGATCTTTTTGGGGGAAGGGGGAGGAGAAGTTTGCGCTGAACCTGTCAGCCAGGATGTTGGCAATGTCTGTGGGTTCAGTGTATTTTTTGTCATTTGGACTAACTCTGAGCATATCTGGGAGTTTCCACCCAGATTCCTAACATAACTAAAGAAAGCCTTGTGATTATCTTCAGTATCTTGTGCAATTTTTCTCTCAAAGCTGGCCTTAGATGATTTTATGAGTGGCCATAGTTTTTTGCTAATACTGATCAGAGATGCCTTCCCTTTTAGGGATTTTGCTCTATCATGCAGTAGCTTCCACCTTCTATTGTATAGTTTGTTTATAGCTGGGGTCCACCAGACAGGATGCCTGCCTTTGGGGGATTGGGTCTTGGTTTTATTTGGGATTGCATGATCCATGCATTCCTGAAGGTGTTCATAGAATGCATTTATAAAGTATTCTGCAGTCTGGGCTGTATTTTCCACAGGCCCGGGGGCTTTGAAGGATTCCACCTCGGTTTTGAGGAGTGTGAAGTTTCCTTTAGAGAAGTTTTTCACTGTGGTTTTCTGGGCAGGGGGTGGGGTCGGGATGTGGATATCCAGTGAGATTAATTTATGGTCTGATCTTACCAGTGAGGGATACACTTCTGGTCTGGAACATAGAGTACCCATGTTGGTGATGATCAGATCGAGTATGTTTTCCCCTCTTGTGGGAGTGGTGACAAGTTGTTCCATAACATTTGAGTTTATAAATTCTAGGAACCTTTGGGCTAGGGTATTGGAGCTAGAGTAATGCTCCCAGTCTATGTTTGGGTAGTTGAAGTCGCCCGATATAATGGTGTTTGGGGAGACCTTAATATTTTCCAGTGTTCTGAGGAAGGTCGAGTGGGGTTCCTGGGTTTGGGAGGGTGGTCTGTAGCAGGCTATAAATTGGAAGGCAGTTTTACCCACTGTTAGTTACACATGGATAGTTTCTGATGCTTCGTGCTGTGCCACTAACCTGGAGGTGTGGGTATCTTTGATGAATATTGATACCCCCCCCTCCTTTTGTGGTTCAGTCCAAGTTTTGGGACCGAAAAGTATGGTATGAGGTATAACCTGGTAGTGCTGGGGTGCTCTTGGGAGCCTTGAACCAGGTTTCTGTTACTGCACAGATATTGATGTTCTCCATGCTGAGGAGAGTTTCGAGTGCATGCATCTTGAGGTTTAGACTTCTGGCATTGAGTAGCATTACCCTTAGTTTCTTTTCCCTTGTGATACCTATGGAGGTGGGTTTGTCTTTTGAGCTTTTCCTAAAAAAGGCACTATGGGGGTGGCAAGAGCCTTAGCCAATATCCGAAAGCCCAGGGGTGACAGGTGCAAGCCGTCCCTAGCGAAACAACGTGGCTTATCGAGCATGTCATCCCAGGCTGACAGGCATTGGATCCCCTTTGAATGACACCAATACTTAAGCCAATTTTTGAAATTGATCATCTTGTCTTCATATTGTGGCATCATTCCTGGTAAGGGTAGGATGCTACTCAAGGTCAGGGTCATACTGGCCTGGGCTACATGCTCAGAGAGCTCCTCTATGTCTCTTTTCATGTAGTCCAGGGAGGTACGTCTCAGGTCATTCACACCAGCATGGACAATGACTGAGTCATATTTGTACTTGCCTTGGAGTGACCTGAGTGCTTTTGTTATGTGGCGGATCCTAGCACCCGACAGGCAGCTCACCGTGACCTTCTCCTTGTTCAGCCTGGTGAGTGGGACGTCTGTGTGCCTGAAGATAGAATCACCTATTACAAGTGTATCAGGTGTGTTGTTTAGCCTTAAGGGCTGTGATTGTTCGGCACACTGGCTTTGTGAACTATGTGTTGCACGTGTTTTGTTTTGGGGTAGCGGTTGCTTGGATGTCTGCTTTGGAGGTCTCTGTTGCTTAGGCAGATTTTTATTTAGAGCCTCCAAGTATGTTTTTGTGCGTTTATGTGTTTGGTTTGCTGTTGTGGTAGGTCTATGTGAGACTGGAATTGTAGTGTGTGTGGTTACCTTCTCCTCCTGACTGGTTACGCCAGTACTGAGTTGAGAGAGCTTAGCCTCCAGTTTGGCTATATGGTTGCATCTCTCACATATGTTGGAACTTGTTGAAGGAGAAGAGGTTTGTCTGTGGATGTGTATATGAGGCAGTTGTAACATTGCCTCAAGATTTCCAGATTCACCAGCTGGACTGTAGAGGAGATTGACAGCTGACCTTTGGACATGCTAGAATAGTATAGGGAACTCCTTTATAATTGAAAAAAGGGCCAATGGGGAACAAGGTACTCAAGGGGAGTTTGTGAGGATGTAGTGCTTTCATTTTTTTAGTGCTGACTTATATAATTGCTTTAGTGAGCAAGTGCCAGGATTTAGATTAGGAATAGGGTGTTTATTTTGAGAGCTAGAGCAGTTCTAAGGGAAAAAGTGAAGAGCAGACTTTGTGGAGCCGAGAATGGTTTAAACCCAATTAAGCGGTGCTGCCCGATGCTGTGCTATGCGCAAAATCGCGTAAAGCCATGCTAAAGTGGGTTTTATACAGGGGGACTTGAAAGAGCTAGAAATTGGCCCAAAACGGCCAATAGACTACCAGATTCTTGTGCTGGGAACACTCCTCCAGGGATAGATAGGCTGCTCTAAGCTCCCCACTCCCACTGGTGAACAAAGAAGCCTCCTTTTATCCAAGAAAGGAAATGGGCAACACAGGAACTTTCCAAAAGTCCAGAATACAGCAAAGCCTGTATTTGGACTACTCTAGGTCAGAAAAGGCGGGAAACAAGGATAATTTTTTTGTTGTTTTTCTTTTTTGTAAGAAAACAGCAGAAAAATGCAATAAATATGTAACACAGGCTAGCGCACTTGAGTGTGTAGCCTCAACAGGTAAATGCAATATATATATATATATATATATATATATATATATATATATATATATATATATATATATATATATATACCACCCAAGAACTGGAGTACACTCATGTACAATGCACTGATTGATGCATGTATCACAGGAACCCTCTCATCATTACATTGGCAGAGTAAATTTTGTACTGCTATGAATCTCAAACATACATTAACGTGTGTCTGTGCAATATATCAAGGGATAATACTGATGTGATGTAATGTTTGTTGGGTGATGTCAGTACATTCACACAAAATTATTCCCTATGCTGTAATTGAACATCAAGCTGTATAACTCCTCCATCTAACAATATGGGTATAATGGAACTGTCATTACACTTGTTGAACTCTAGCTATGTGAAGTCATTCCATCAAATGTAGTTTATCTTTCCATAATTTTTATCTGATAAAATGGATGGGAGAGGCCTCTGACACTCTATGTGGACACATTAAAACAAAGGGGATGTCAAGGACACAAATGCTTACAGTTACTCAATGCTGGTTTTGAACACTTGACTAAGTGTTGAGAAAATCAACATAATCATGGTATCAATGAATGTGCCACAGCATAAGTGCATCACGATTTGTGATAAGTTGGGTATGCAAAAGCATTACATTATGTTAATGAATTAAGAAATATTTATCCCTGTAATTCCTTTGAAATAATCTTGCTGCATGTCAGATAACATTGCCTGATGCTAGGTATATCCAAAAACATCTGTGTCCTCCTGCTATTGTCACTGTGATGGTAGAAGAACAATTACATACAGTGTGGATATAATCTTGTGTTGGAAAGCATGCCTTACTAAGGCAACAACATACATTACATTATCTTATGTTCTCAGTCCTGAGAAAGCATCTTACTACAACTGGTATGGAAAGAAAATCTAATCAAATACTGCCTCAGTATTTAGTACAGCATTTCAAAATGAAAATTAGAATAAACTCTTGTAAGAGGAACTATCTCCACATCAACATAGCACATGTGGATGACAACACTGTTAACAACAGGTATACTATGTGTAAGCAGTGATGTCAAGATTTTAACTATATACCTAACATCACAAGCTACTGAAGGTTTGATGAAACTCAAGTGCCATTTGAGATTTATTTTACAGCTGTGACACTGCACATTTCAATGGATGACATCACCATTGTGTATTACATCAATGTTTCCACTAAAAAGTTATCACACAGCACAAACACACTTTATAGATATACATCATGTATATATTTGCATCCCGTTCTGCACATTAAGAGGAAGAAACACACACAGAAGGCAGTCAGTCCTGTATTTGAACTCTCTACTTATCGACTGACTCAGTCTGTACACAAGTGTATTGTATGCACCCTCAAATGTAAAATTTTCTGCAGTCTGCTAGTTGAGTAAGGCCACTACTTACTTGACTCTATACAAACTCATACATACACACACACACACACACACACACACACACACACACACACACACACACACACACACACACACACACACACACACACACACACACACACACACACACGTTGACTGGTGGGAGATAGAACCTCCTACCTATTTAGTTACACAGTCTAGATGATGCAGTACTTAACATAAGTGCCACCGAAGAAGACTGGCTTTTCCAGTGTAAGCGAGCACTCTACAGAGGATGACACCATTGTTATGTTGCAGAGAAGATGGTGTTGGGAGAAGGGTCTAACACTGATGTGACTTCACCCTCCAGTGTAAAAGTTTCTCCAGACTCCTATTTGAGTGAGGTTAGTAGTATGCAAGGTCATACTTACTCCACTCTATATACAACTCCTCATACACACAGGTTGGCTGCTGTTAGATTAGAACCCCTACCTATCTAGTTAAATAATCTAGATGATATAGTGCTTACTGCAAATACTACTAAAGAAGTCTGACTTCTACAGTGTAAGAGAGCACTTTGCAGAGGATGACATCATTGTTGTGTTGCAGAGAAGACGGTGTTTGGAGAAGGATTTGACACTGATGTGGACTCACCCCCAAGTGTAAAAGTTTCTCTGAACTGCTATTTGAGTGAGTCCAGCAGTGCATAAGGTCGTACTTACCCGACTCTGTACACAACCTCTCATACACAAAAGTTGAATGCTGTGAGACTAGGTCCTCCTACCTATCTAATTACACAATCTAGAGGACACATTACTTAATGCAAATTATATCAAAAATGTCTGACTTCTACGGTGTGAGAATGCACTTTACAGAGGATGGCATCATCTTTGTGCTGCAGAGATGATGATGTTTGGAGAAGGGTCTGACAATGATGTTGACTCACCCTATTCCCGCATGTAAAAGTTTTTCTGTACTGCTAGTAGAATGAAGCCAGCAGTGCATCAGGTCATACTTACCTGACTCTATTCACAACCCCTCAAACACACATAGTTTGACTGCTGTGATATTAGATCCCCTACTTATCTAGTTACACAGTCTGGAGGACACAGTACTTAACCCAAGCACTACTGAAGAAATCTGAATTCTACAGTGTGAGAGTGCTGTACAAATAAGATTAGGTTCTCATTCTGTGTCAGAGAAGCCATTGTGCTGTTGATAATTTCGAGTAATGCACACTCTCAATACAAAACCATCCTTAATGTTCCAATGCAGTGGGACTAAGTAATGATGAATTATGTGTGCCAGGACTCTATGTAGTTATATATCATTAGGGCTAAGTAATGAGGAAGTATGTGTGCCAAGGCTCTCTGTAGTTGTATATAATTAGGGCTCAGTAATGATGAAGTATGTGTGCCAAGGTTTTATGTGGTTGTATATCATTAGGGCTAAGTAATAATGTTGTATATAATTAGGGCTCAGTAATGATGAAGTATGTGTGCCAAGGTTTTATGTGGTTGCATATCATTAGGGCTAAGTAATGGTTATATATGTGTACCAAGGTTCTATGTGTTTGTATATCATTAGGGTTTAGTAATGATGAAGTATGTGTGCCAAGGTTCTGTGTGGTTGTATATCATTTGAACTTAGAAATGAGGAAGTATGTGTGCCAAGGCTCTATCTGGTTGTATATCATTAGAGCTAAGTAATGATGAAGTATGTGTGCCAAGGATTTATGTGGCTGTATATCATTAAGGCTAAGTAATGATGAAGTATGTGTGCCAAGGCTCCATGTGTTTGTATATCATTAGGGCACAGTAATGATGAAGTATGTGTGCCAAGGCTCTATGTGGTTGTATATCATTAGGGCTCATGAATGATTAAGTATGTATGCCAAGGCTCCATGTGTTTGTATATCATTAAGGCTAAGTAATGAAGTATGTGTGTCAAGACTCTATGTTGTTGTATATTATTAGGGCAAAGCAATGATGAAGTATGTGTGCCAAGGCTCTATGTGGTTGTATATCATTAGGGGTCAGGAATGATGAAGTATGTGTGCCAAGACTCTATGTGGTTGTATATTATTAGGCCTAAGTAATGATGAAATATGTTTGCAAAGGCTCTATGTGGTTGTATATCATTAAGACTAAGTAATGAAGTATGTGTGTCAAGGCTCTATGTGGTTGTATATCATCAGTGCTCAGTAAGGATGAAGTATGTGTGCCAAAGCTCATTGTGGTTGTATATTACTAGGGCTAAGTAATGATGAAATACATGTGCCAAGGCTCCATGTGGATGTATATCATTAGGGCTAAGTACTGAGGTAGTATGTGTGCCAAGGCTCTTTGTGGTTGTATATCATTAGGGCACAGTAATGATGAAGTATGTGTGCCAAGGCTCTGTGTGGTTGTATATCATTTGGATGTAGTAATGATGAGGTATGTGTGCCAAGGCTCTATCTGGTTGTACATCATTAGGGCTAAGTAGTGATGAAGTATATGTGACAAGGCTCCATGTGATTGCATATCATTAGGGCTAAGTAATGATGAAGTATTTGTGCCAAGGCTCCATGTGGTTGTATATCATTAGGGCTAAGTACTGAGGTAGTATGTGTGCCAAGGCTCTTTGTGGTTGTATATCATTAGGGCTCAGTAATGATGAAGTATGTGTGCCAAGGCTCTGTGTGGTTGTATATCATTTGGACGTAGTAAAGATGAAGTATGTGTGCCAAGGCTCTATCTGGTTGTACATCATTAGGTCTAAGTAGTGATGAAGTATATGTGACAAGGCTCCATGTGATTGCATATCATTAGGGCTAAGTAATGATGAAATATGTTTGCCAAGGCTCTTTGTGGTTGTATATCATTAGGGCTAAGCAATTATGAGGTATGTGTGCCAAGGCTCTATGTGGTTGTATATTATTAGGGCGGGCCCAGTAATGATGAAGTATGTGTGCCAAGGCTCTATGTGGTTGTATATCATCAGGGCTCAGTAATGATGAAGTATGTATGCCAAGGCTCCATGTGTTTGTATATCATTAAGGCTAAGTAATGATGAAGTATGTGTGCCAAGGCTCTATGTGGTTGTATATCATTAGGGGTCAGGAATGATGAAGTATGTGTGCCAAGACTCTATGTGGTTGTATATTATTAGGGCTAAGTAATCATGAAATATGTTTGCAAAGGCTCTATGTGGTTGTATATCATTAGGACTAAGTAATGAAGTATGTGTGTCAAGGCTCTATGTGGTTGTATATTATTAGGGCTATGCAATGATGAAGTATGTGTGCCAAGGCTCTATGTGGTTGTATATCATCAGTGCTCAGTAATGATGAAGTATGTGTGCCAAGGCTCTATGTGGCTGTATATCACTAGGGCTAACTAATGATGAAGTACATGTGCCAAGGCTCCATGTAGTTGTATATCATTAGGGCTAAGTAATGAAGTATGTGTGTCAAGGCTCTATGTGGTTGTATATCATTAGGGCTAAATAATGATGAAATATGTGTGCCAAGGCTCTGTGTGGTTGTATATCATTAGGGCTAAGTAATTATAAAGTATGTGTGTCATGGCTCTATGTGGTTGTATATTATTAGGGCTAAGTAATTATGAAGTATGTGTGTCAAGGCTCTATGGGGCTGTATATTATTAGGGCTAAGTAATTATGAAGTATGTGTGTCAAGGCTCTATGTGGTTGTATATTATTAGCGCTAAGTAATTATGAAGTATGTGTGTCAAGGCTCTTTGTGGTTGTATATCATTTACAAGTGTCAGTGCTGCAATGCAGACATAACTGTACAGAATGAAGTGCTCAGTCAGCCACACAGTTCAATGATGGCCTCAGTACAGTAAACCATTTCCATGTAATGAAGTTGTAATATCTGGTAATAATACTTATATCTGTACAATATCTCTTCCTAAAGTCCAGTGCTGAGAAACTCATTGGCGCAGATGTTGGCAAATTATTAGTCCATGTGTGATTCTAATTTGGGGACTTGAACTTGGAATGTGAAGTAGCAGTGTTCAAAAGTGTTCCCTGCCTACCTTTGCACAAATATGGTGAGAGAGAAAATGGTTTGATTGTGATAAAAAATAGGACAGATGTTTTTTGTTAATGTTTAACATGTCATGATGTCAACATTTGTTATGTCAGCACCTGCTCAGTTCTTTGCAGATATACACTTTACATGCTATACTCTACCTTTGTATGTATTCTGAAATAATTATTATGTCCCTGCACTTATCCTAACTATGTGTGTGGGGCCGGATGTCAGGTGAAGTGTGGGCATTATGCTTCCTAGCAGTAAGGACAGCAGCCAAATAATACGAGAAGATCATTTCATACATCAGCCTACTAAATATGTTACAGTATAAAGTGATGAGACAGAAGAGATGATGAGAGACACAGAGATGGAAAGACACATAAGAGTTCAAGTTATGGCACATTTAAGCACATCTTTATGGTGTGCTTGTATTAGGTGTTTCCTAATTCAGAATTTGTTTTGCTTTGTACCATGAAATGATTGATATAAGGATAGAGAAGGTGAATGAGTGACAAAAACCAATACATCCACATACATCTGGTTAAAGAAGGTGTGGGAAACTGGAAACCTGATGGTGACATGAGGACGGTGGTTTGTTGATAACAGATGTAGTACACACTTACACAAGTAATATTAATATGGACACAAATTATATTACTGTATATCATCTTTCAGGATTTGAAGCTCTGGCAGTAGAAATTAAGCTTTTCAGATAGGCTTATTATCTCTGCTCATCACAGAGGATCACATGCTGTAATAACTTTCAATCACACATTGTAAGAGACACCCACGTGTTCAATAACAGCAATAGGTAGGCAGCAGTATTCATTACACTTATATCAGCTGTCACCTTCCTTACACTTTACATGATATCCAGCAGCCTGATACATATGCAAGAGTAACTGTATCGCAGATTATTACCTAAAGTCTGTTTTAGTATAGCACCGTAGATACATTGGTATTTACACTAAGCTAACTGTGCCAATGCAGTCTAAGGCAAAAGCTTATGCATTCTGCGATACTTGAAATGTCATTTAACACCACATAGGACTTTGCTTGTTGCCAGGGTCATGCAAATGCTGAGGACTACAATTGATAAAACAGAAGGGTTGTAGACAGATAAATAGGCAATGCATACACATGGAAGGGACTTTAAAAAACAGGCAGTAAGAGTTACCCTACTGCTGGATTAGAAACCTTGACAAAATGCAAAACTAAGTTTATATAGCTGATTATTATCTCAGCACACCACAAAGGAAATCCTGCTTCATACAGGTAAAAATATCCCACAATTGAAGGGACAGGGATAACCTAATGAAGCAATGGAAGATGTTGGTATTTTAGCCTTCAGCAAAACAATGACAATATGAAAATGCCATAAAATGAACTTTACATCCATCAGCCTAATGAACAGTCAACAGTAAAAGAGGTGAGAGAGAAGGGGTGAAGACAGACAGTGTGAGAGAGAGAGAGAGAGATGGACGGAGGCATAGCAAAGGTTTGTGTTATGAGTCATTAATGCACATCTTTATGGTATGCCCTCATTATTAATCTGTCACACTCTGTAGCATTATCTGCTGGCTCTGTAGATCAAGAAGGTGTAGGAAAGGAAAAAAGATGATTAAGACATGAGTAGAATAACGGTGGTTTAAAATTCTTCCTTATGGGCATGGATGTCTTTACAAATGCTTTTTTGCCACTGCATTCAAAATCTGTTTATAAAAGGTCATAACTGATAAAAATTAAGATTTATGTCATTAAACATATCACTGAAGTATAACATCACAGTAAAGATTAATGTGGTATATATTTGGAATTGAACCCTTGATGCTAAGGCTAAAAAGCAATCTTCGTACAAGTGATTTATGTTAACACTCCACAGAAGAATTTTCACATTGTCACATCCAGTAGTCATTTGAGATATACTGTATTCAGTATAAATGGAGACATGCTTCAGATAGGTCTTTATGTAAGAAGTCCTAGGAAGTGCATTCCCATGTAACAGGCAGTTTTACTGTTTGCAAATATATTTCAGATGGATAGACTTTCACGAGCTCAGTAATACAGGCTAGTGTATGATACATACATACTTCACAACGCATACTGTCCTAAACACATAGTTAGCTATGTGAGGAGTCAAGATGATTTTAGCTAAATTATTGTGTCCATCGTAGATATGCAAGTGGATTTATAATTAATTATCAAAATTGTCATGCTTAAACAACTGCACATACAATGAACTGGGTTTCATTAATAAGTATTAATGAGATATTCTGCCTAAAAAAGTGTAGGTATGCAAGCACTTCAGATACATTTCTTGCAATAAACCTACTTATTATAGCCATTTGTATGTAGTGTTACCTTCCTAATCAAAGTGTTGTGAAAAATGACATGCTGACACCCTTTGCAAAAAAATAAGTGTGATCTGGATTTGAACCCTGGATCACCTGTGTTCTGTCTATAAACTCAAAGCAGGTGGATGTTTTCCACTTGGTATTGTCCAGAGTGCTGACATCTGGATTACAGAAGGTTGCCCAGATAAACGTTTTAACTTTTTTCCTTAAGCAGGTTAGCTTGATTGCACACCGCTCAGCAGTGAGAAAGTGCAGAAGGCAAGAAACAGAAAAAAACAGCATATGAAGTCGTGATGAAAGTAAAACTTAATTTTTGAGTAATAATTTCAGCATTCCTTTCACCCAGTATGGATTTGAACCCCAGAACAACCATGTTATTGGTTCAAAGTCACTGCAATTACAGGTTGTGCCACAGAGAAATGTAGATATCAGGTGCACTTCACTCACTCAGTACAAATTACAGTGTTAAAGCCACTCAATGGTAACAGGATTATTGTTACAGAAAATTACTGGCATTCATGATTTTTTTCACTTTTCCTGCAGCTGTTAGCCCTGTTTGCACTCTGCCAAGAAGCATGCAAATTGAAAATGCCAAAAAAATTATACTAAAGAAAAATGAAACACAAAGACAAGCATGACTTGTATCTCCTTTCATCAACAGTTACACCTTTACCACGACACATGCAAGATTTTTCACATATTCTTCAAATATTAGAAGCAGCTTGTGATCTACACATCATCAGCAGGTTATGTAGTGTCAGTGAGTCAGAAAGGGAATATACAGACAATGACAAGAGGTTATGTTTAGCAGACTACATACAATTAGGACACAAAGTATGCCCAGAGGAAGTACGTATTAGTTTGAGAGTTTATGCGGCATATGTGCACTCTCACTGCTGAGCGGTGGCAATCAAGCTAACCTGCTTAAGGATAAAAGTGAAAAAGTTTATTTGGACAACCTTATGTAATGTACACTGGCTTAGTGGTGATGCGTGGATGTCATCTCTCTGGACAGTGCTGCATGGAAAACATTGTCCTGCTGTGTAAGTGCTGTGAGTTTATTTACTTTCATCACGACTTCATATGCTGTTTTTTTCTGTTTCTTGCCTTCTGCACTTTCTCACTGCTGAGCGGTGTGCAATCAAGCTAACCTGCTTAAGGAAAAAAGTTAAAAAGTTTATCTGGGCAACCTTCTGTAATGCAGATGTCAGCACCCTGGACAATACCAAGTGGAAAACATCCACAGTGCTCACGTTAATCCTTTTCTGTCATAATACTTTGCAAACTGTCATATGATACAACATGTCTTGCTACTATTATCATTAATGAGGACAACATGTGACTCCAGAACAACACCACCTCTGCAACTTTGTCACATGAGCTATAGGTAAGATATAGAATATTTACCACATACTTTAGCATATGCATTTTATATATAACATATTATTATTATATAGTTATTCTATAAAAAGTTTTAAAAAATGTCTGCAGCCTGGATTCAAACCTTGCACCATCTGTCCTGTTTCTTTAAATTCAATGCATTTATACCTTGTGCTACAGTTATACTTAGGTGAGATGTAGCATTTATTCATTTACTACTCTTCAGAGTGTTTATCAAAGTGTACCTCTGCCATGCTAAAATGTTCTAATGATGGCATTCCAAATTAAATTTCTCATTTTGAACATTGAGAAGTGGACTCTTGTCCACTGCCAGTTGACTCTGCCTGAACAAAGTGTGCTTTGCCAAAAGCATGAAAATGATGAACACAATAAAAAATAATTTTAAATAACAATAAAATATTTGTAATAATAATACTTAAAATATTTTTAAATAACATTTTAAAAAATGAAAAAACATAAACATTTAAATACTAGCAGCCAGCCTGCAATAATAATGAAAATACAGGACTGGAAGATTTTATTGCTTTCTCTGTTTTACAATCTGATCATATGCTTAGGAAATATGCATTAACTATCTCAAACAGCCTCAATTCAGTGCAATAAACATATCCCCACACTCAGTTGTGTTTCTTATCCCTCTTTACCACCAACACAGGCTTAGAGGAGGAATCAGAAAACGTAAATTTGATAAAGATCAGACCATCAAATTACAGGTCCATCAGAAGAAAGACTAGAAAATTTACCTTTCTCATTTGCTTGAACATGTCTAGATGAATGTGATGTTGACAATATATTTAAACTATTAATTCCCCACACCATATTAAGGTAAGGCTGGCAACACTGCAGCTCTTTCTTCTCTTTATTTTCTGAACATCTTCTCCTTCTCACAGCTTAACTAACAGAAATGCAATGTGATGTGCATTTCTCTGCATCATTATTATTATTTATTTATTTTTATTTAAATTTGTTGACCGGGAGTGTCCGACTGGACGTAGGTCCATTTTCAGCAGAGGCCCAGGGAGAAAAGCTCCACAGTTAAAATAAACAGACAGTATATACATTGGATTACATAGTGAATAACAATTTACATAGTAATTACTTACAACATATTTACAGATGAAGAACATAGTACATCAGTAGACAACTAGAATCTTTATCTGTGAAGTGCATACCAGACGTTAACAAATGTTACAAGAAGAAGAAGTTTGTGCTGTATAATAAGTACTGGCTTATGAGCATCTGAGCTTGCTATAATCGAGGTAGTTAGTTCAAGCCAGCCCAGTTCAGCAAGTGAGAGACAGTGGTGACTACAGTAGGATGCCCCTGTGGCGAATTTGGCGATTTTGTTGTAGCAGGTCTCTAGCTTGTTTAGATCACATTGCCTTAGGTTGGTATATATTGGAGAGGCATAAAGTAGGGTGGAGATAAGGTGGGAATTTGCTATTGAAATCTTTGCTGCTTTGGTGAGAAATTGCTTATTTCTGTATAACGCTCCTAGTTTTTTGTGGACTTTTTTTATAGTCATGGATATGTGAATCTCAAATTTTAGTTTATTGTCTATTTCCACTCCTAGCAATTTGGTGTGTTCAGTTGGGTATATAGTGGTGTTGTATTTTGCTGTGATGTTAAAGTGAGAGTTGTTTTGAGTATGTTTGGTGGGTTGGAAGATGAGTAGTTTAGTTTTGTTTGGGTTGAGTATTAATCGGGCATCGGATAACCATGTTTCAACAGAAGAAAAGGCTTCCTATGTGACTTTTTGCAGTTTTGGTAGGGACTGGGCTGAGCAGATGATGGTCGAGTCATCTGCGTATTGTGTGAGTGTGCCATGTTTGGTGGCAGAGGCTAGATTATTGGTGTAAACAGAGAAGAGTAGGGGTCCAAGGATGGATCCTTGGGGAACCCTTATGGAGACAGGTAGTTGGGGAGATATGTCATTCTGCCATACAACAGATTGTTGGCGGTCAGACAGGTAACTCTGAAACCAGTTGGTGACCGATTGTGAGAAGGATAGGTTATTGAGGACAGAGATAAGTTGTTTGTGTGGGACCATGTCAAATGCTTTAGATAGGTGAAAGTAGCAGAGGAGAGATAGCCATTGTTTTTATGCTGAAGGATAGTGTTAGTAAAGGAGAGTAAGGCAGTGGTGGTGCTATGGTTTGGTCGGAAACCATGCTGAGTACTGGAAAGGAGGTTGTTAGTAAGGAGGTAGTCTGAGACCTGAGAGTGTATGCATCTCTCTAGTATTTTGGAGAGTGGAGAGAGAATAGCTATGGGGCGGTAATTGGTTAGTTCTGTGTAGGGTCCGCCTTTGTGGATGGGAATAATATGTGATACTTTCCACAGTGTGGGAATGTAACTTTCTGACAGAGATTGGTTAATCAAGATGGATACTGGGTAGGCCAGAGCATCAGCTGCGATTTGTAGGTATTCACTTGGGAGGCTGTCTGCTGCTAATTTGGTGGGTTTAAGTTTAGTTAAGAGTTTTTTTATGTTGGCGGTAGGTACAGGAGAAAAAGAGAAGGCAATGGGGAGATTACTAGTTGAAGGTGTGGGTTGGAGGGGAGGGGGGTTGTGTTGTTTAGCTAGTGATAGTATGGTTTGGGTGAAGTGTGTGTTGAATGAGGTAGCAATATTTTCTGAGGAGTGAGGGATGTTAGGAGGAGGGGTACTGACTTTACCTGGGTGGAGGATGGAGTTTATGGAGGACCAGAATTGTTTGGGGCTGTGTTGTGAGGAGTCTAGGGCAGACTGGTAGTATTGGGATTTGTCCTGTTTTATTAGCTTTTGACTCTATTGCGTAGTTCTAGGAATTTCTGTCTAGTTGAGGGGGTTTTGGTTTTGCGTCAGTGCTCCCAGGCTTTATCCCTGTTTTCATTTCTGACTTAGTGGTTTTCTGTAGCCATGGGGAGGGTTGTGCTTTGGTTCTGGAGAATCTTATGGGGGCATGGTAATTAAGGATGTTCAGGAAGGTAGTATTAAAAATTCAACTGCATCATCTAGACTGAGGTACTTTAGAGGATGCCAGTTACATTCTTTGAGGGATGAGATGAATGTGAGTGGGTTAAAGTTTAGTTTTTACGTATTTGATGGTAGATGACAGGTTTAGCTTGGTATAGGTATTTTTTGAGTAGGAATGTTGGGGAGTGATCACTGAGGCTATCTGATAAGCAGCCTGTTATATATGACTGGGGGCTCTTACTGACTAGTATCCAATCCAGGGTAGTGTGCTTGGTGGAGTTTTTATTTATCCTGGTTGGTGACTGGACTAGTTGAGTGAAGCCATGAAGGTGTACATGATGGGTTGGATTGTTGCCAGAACAGGATTGCCAGTCAATATTGAAATCACCTAAGATGATAGTTTCTTGGGGAGATGGTGGGTAGACCAGCTGAGGAGGTTTTCTAGGGGAGGGATGTTTTGGCCAGGTGGGAAGTAGCATCCAATTATGTTGATGGTTTTGTTTTGGTTAATTTTGAAGTTGGTATATATTATTTCTTCATTGCCTATTTGTGGAGCTGATGATTTTAAGATCTGGATGTTTAGATGCTGTTTAAATATTATAGCTACACCACCTCCTTTTTTGTTTAGCTGGTCTACTCTTACTATGCCGTAACCTGTAGGGAGTATTTGCTCACTGGTAATGTGAGGTTTTAGCCAGGTTTCTGTCAGGATGACTATATCTGGGGAGTACAAGTCTATGGTGGCATGGAGTTCATGGACTTTGTTGGATATACTTCTAATATTTAGGCATAGTAGAAGGAAGTCACTTGGCTTTCTATTGGCTGTAATATGGGAGAAGTTGTGGTTTCTAGTCTGATTATGAAGATTGGGGTTGGAGATGGTAGGGCCAGGGTTGGGGTGGATGTCTCCACTTAGGGCTAGTTTTGATAAGCATGAGATTATTAGTTTTCTCAGTTTTTGAATATGTTTGTTTATAAGGGAAACTTTATGATTGTGCTCTGTGGGTAATAGGTATGGTGGGAGGGTTACTATGTTAAGTTGTAGAGGTGCTTTATGTTTGAGTAATATAGTTGGTAGAATATGTGGGGGGTGCATGGGGATGGTTCTTGAGCTGGTGGGAGGGGATCTGAGTGTGGGTGAGACATGAGTGGTGGTGTGAGTAGTAGTACAGTGGTAGTGGTTGAGTGGGGGAATGATGGAGCTTTGGTAGGATGTAAGATATGCAAGGAGAGTGCATGCAGTGAGCATAGGAAAGGTATGCTTGTACATGTTAGTTGAGGAGGTGTGATAGTAGTGGTAAGATGGAGGAGGTAGTGTTGGGTTAGTGCTGTGGTTGGCTATTAGAAAGATGGGAGGGGTTTGAGTGCAATAAAGGTGGGACCACCGGGGGCATCTTTGTTTCAATGGGCAATATAGCTGATTACCATTGCAGAACAACTTTTAATCAGAGGATGTAGAGTATGCTATTATTAAAAGAATATCAACATTGTCAAGGTTATTCTCATAGCTCTCTCAAGGTATTTCCACACATTTTAAGTCTATCCTCCATGACACAACCATTTCAGAGAGAAGAGTCTCTTTAGTATTTGCTTGTTGCTGTACTCAGAGTAATAATTAACACTTGCAAGCCATTAGAAGCTAACATTTGACATTGATCCTCCTTGCTGTCTTGGGGAGTGTGCATGCAATTGTGTTGCTCATTACACAATGTTTACTTCCCTTACACCAAGTGAGAACTTTGGTATTCAGAAATCCTAATGATTAACATCTCATTTGCATCTTCATTGTGCTTAGAGGGCTGAATCTACACTATATAAAGGTAATCATGTAGCTATGGAACTTGAAAGATTGGAGGTGTTTTTTATACAGACAAACAATTTCTGGTATTTAATCCACTACCAATCATTAGCAGACTGGAGTTTCGCTGTGGCAACCCCTAAACGGGAAAAGCCGAAAGACACAAACAAACAAACTTGGAGGAGAATTTTCAACAAATTACATTTTTTCCTAAGGTTATGTTTGTCCTTTTCATAAATTTATATTTTCATATCTGGATTTACTTCAATATGCAATAATTTTTTTATCTGTATGCATTTTTTTCATTCATTAATGGCATAGTCCAGGTATGTGATTTATTGCTCTGCTTGCAATTTTTTTAATGAATAATATGGTTACATCACAGTATTGTGTTACCATTTGCCCTTAGAATTTCAGCAGTTAGTGCAGACAAATGTGTTGTGATTAGTATCAACTTCAAGGAATTCTACGTGTGTAGCTAACAGAGATGATAGCCTTCTCAGATGTCAAGAGGCAACCGCAACAGTGGAGAGACCAATGAAATCCTAATATTCATGTATTAAAATCCTTATTCATTTGATTTCTTTATCTTTCCTTAAATTGCAAGTAAAATCAACAAAAACTATTTTTTACATTTGCATTAAAATATATTTTTATTTTTTTTCAGATAATTCATTGCAGAAGCATATATCATTATCAACTTCCATACTGCTTTACCATTTCTGATGTTGCATATTACATACTTCCCACGTCTAACTACTATGACATCTAATAATTGAAAATCTTATTTTAAATAGCATTAGAATCCCTGAACACACATTCTAACCAAAACTCCATATCATATTCTTCTGTATAATTTCTGTTATCATTGCCTCTCTGATGTCCTGCTAAGCATATGATACATGTGTTTTGTTTCCAAAACAAAACTATGAAACATCTTTTGCTATCAGTAATGGTACTAGCATTTAATGATATCAAAGTTAAACTAACACTTTTTTTTGCATTTTTATTCTACAACTTATTTTTCTCTTTATCTTTCTTGTTTATACCCTTTTCCTTATTCAATCTTTTTACACTTCTTTTTCTTACAAACGGTCCCCCTCTTCATTTATTTTTTAATACGTATTCTAAAATGTACATTATAAGTAACTTTTCCTTCCATATTTTTCTTCAGCTACTTGCTCATTTCAGCTACTTCATTAATATTATCATTTATGACATACTCTGCTTCATTTCCCCCTTCCATTACTCTTTTTCAGGTTCATCAAATTCTCACAATCAAACCAACAATGCTGACCACTATCACAATTCCTACTTTTTTTTTTTTTTTACAATTTTACAATTCTTTACATCATGTCCCAGTTGTCCACATTGAAAACTCCTGCTTTTCTGGATTTTTATTTATAAAGTGATCTTCAACACCACAATGAAAACATATTTTGTGTTGCCCCCAGTTTGTAAGCATTCCTTTATTCCCATTTACAAAGGCAGCACTTGTAATATTCTGTATTTATCGATCCTTACATTGCATAAATACCAAGTGCTCATCCCTTCTTCCACATCCTTTTTTCATCTGGTATTTTCTTTACTTCATAAATCCATTTATGTTACTCTACAAAATATAATTTAATGGCATTTCAATTATCTTAGATCTTCTAAATTGTAATTTCAGTCATTTTTGTAACATTACATTTGTCCCCTTTCTAACATCTTCATTCTATGATGAACTGAGAGATTTTTCAACAAAGGATTACCCTTGCAGTGTAAAGGTTGATATGAGAGGAAAGTACAGAAAGAGGAGGATGATAGGGTATGGAAGCAGATGCTGTTCTATGTCTTCAGGAACTGTGAGGGCATTAGCAGCTAAGTTAACACAACTGAAGGTGGAAATGGCTCTCCATCAAATTAAAAAAAAATGTACTCAGAAGAGGTGGTTCAGGAAGAAAAAGAGATTAGATTTTTAGAGATGTTTAGAGAGTACTATACAACATTATACAGCAAAGGGAAAGAGACATGGATGGGAGGACAGTATGGCAAGGTATACCTATAACAAAACTATAGGTCGGTATAGATGCTTGAAGGAAAAAATGAATGGCTCCAGAAAGAGTATCCTTTAAATGAAATGTGGGGTTGCATCGCTAAGAGAATAGGCCCACCACTACTCAATGTTGCAAGCAGACAGGTGGATAGGTTATTTAGGAGAGACATTATAAAGGAATGGAAGCAAGCCATTTTCTCAATTGACTGTTCTCTTGAGAGGCAAAGACCGAACAAGGCAGGTAAAAAATGGAGATAATATCATACTAATATGAAGTCAATAAAAAATAACTACTATGATGGAATATGGTTAATCAAAGATATCATCGTCCATGGAGATTACAATTTCATTACCTTGTGTTAAGGAAAAACAGGAAAAAGTTTCCTTCGGTAAGAGAGCCAGAAGAAAGTAAACAGTCATGTGTTACCTGGATTGGTCTTAAGCGATGGAGAATCATCTGAAAGGTTATGGGGCAGGTCATAAAAGTAAGGAAGTTTGGGTATTTGCCTGGAAGTATTTGCATAGATACCTTTACACTCCAACTAAGACAGATACATTTTATCCAGGAGCAGAGTTGGACTGCTGGAGGTGTAAAAATGATCAAGCTGTTGACTGGAGACACATCTTCTGGGACAGTCCTGAATTTCAGCTATGTAAGAGGAAGATAAACCAGTTAATAAAGGAAGGACTTGGAGATGACAAGGGTTTAACAACAAGCAGATGGTTCTTAGGAATAGACTTAGACTGGGAGATTAGTAGGACCACAGAATAAATGGTGGAGCTCCTCTCGTTATTACTAAACAATGGAAGCAAGACTGAAAGTCAGCTTTACAACACTTGATTGTTCTGGTTGAACTGTACAGCTGGGAAGTGGAAGAGATACATGAAAATGGAAGGAAAGGGGTCAGCAAATGGATTTGATAGAACAGGTTAAAGCAAATACTGAAACTATACATAGAGTCAAATAAATGAAACTTCTGCACTTCTATAAGGGGGTGGGTGGTGGAAGGGGGTTGTGCAATAGTTATTATATGTTTTTGTTACTTCTTTTTCTTCTTCTTTTGGCTTTTCCCGGTTAGGGGTCGCCACAGTGGAACTCCGGTCCACTAATGATTGGCAGACGATTTTTACGGTGCCAAGGTGCCAGCCCAACACCCAACCTTCAATGAAGGCACGCCCATTCATGCATGTCTTTCGAATGCCATTAGACCATGGGGAGGACATGTGGACTCCACACAGAAGGCGCTCCAGCCGGGAATCGAACGGGAGAACCTCTTGCTGTGAGGCGACAATGCTACCACTGCTTACTGTATATTTATATTCTGTTTTTATTTTATCAGTTTGTGCCTTCTTCCTGTACTCTTTCTTTTTATTCTTAGGTCAGTTAAAGGGTGTAAGTTATAACCTTTAGGAAGGCTTCCCTACACATACTCTAGGTGAAATTGCTTGAGCACCAATAGCCTGTATAAAAAATATGAATAGCATAATGCCAAATATTCTTTTCTGATAGGAAGTCATTGTCAATGCAGTTTTTAATTGCGCACCACCAATGATTAACTTGTTTTGGGAGATTTCTCCTTTCTTTAAGTTGGTACATCCAGGAAGTTGATATATATATATATATATATATATATATATATATATATATATATATATATATATAAATATGGGTTCCATTCAGAATTTCGAAGCTCAAAACTTCAAATTTCATATGATCAAAGATCATATGTTTGAAGTTTCAAAACTTCGAAATCCTGAACAGAGATCGGCATACAGATATTCTGAAACTCGCGATTTTGAGATTTCTAAATTTCATAGTGAACCCATAAATATATACATATATATACCCATATGGTTCTATTTCAAAACATCTAATTCCATTAACATCGAATCTCAAAACACTGAGACCATAATATCAAAAAACCCAAAACACTGAAAACTCACAACATTGAAAACTCAGAACACTGAAACTTTGCATCACATCGAAAACTACAAAGCACGTGTAAATAACATCCCCTCCACCTATAACTACAGCAATGTAACAAACACACTTTTTACTACATTTCTGCAGGAGACAAGCCCCCTACTCCCCCCCCCTAAATTAAATATACCAACTCTGAGATCACACTACAGTGGAAAAAAATTAATTTCCTCACCCCACTTTATGATGATCACCATACAGAATGTACACATAATGTCTAATTCACTTACCTGTATGGCCTAAAAACACATACAGATTGGCAAAATAAGCACTATATAAATAATATAAATTCCTAGACTACATAAATAATAACTATATAAATAAAAACTGCAACATACTGGTAGGCAAAACTTAAACTCACCACGACTGTCATAAAATATTAGTCTGGTATATTTTCCCTTTTTATTACTGTTTCTGTTTTTTGTTTCACTTTATTGAGATTTTTATATCAGATACAAAAGTTTATAATGTCATGTTTAATAAAGATGCTTAAAAACATCAATGGATTACTGACAATGGTATTGTTTTTGTTGCCGAAATCTTTTCAGTCGTGAAATGGCTTTAAGTGCTTCTGAGATATGTTAAGGCATTGTAGGAGATTGCTTAGTCAAAGAAGTATGTTTCAAAAAGACACCTAAAACATAAGTATTCAGAGAAGGAGCATCACATGAAGGTCTATTTTTTTCTCAGTTTCTTAAGAACTATTGGAACGTTATCAGTATTGTGCAATAAGACTGTACATAGAAATACAAAAATTATTTTTAATGAAAACTTTTGAGTGATGGTGTTTATGTTGGGGTGGCAGCAAACTGCATGTTGGTTATTTTATTAGTTTTTATGAAAAGAATGAGAAATCACAGAGTACAGACAGCACCAGAACTATGGTAATCCACTAAGAAGTATTGATAAACACAAAAGTTGATTTATTTAATTTTTCCTTTGTTGATCAGGTAATTCCCAATAGGCTAGTACATCTTTTCAAGGGATAGCCAAGGTGGTATTTAAACTACTAGGACAAATTTGGACAGGGCACCATGGGATTTCCCGTACACTTTTCTGGAAGTTTGAGCTGGAGGGCTGATACTAGAAAAAATAGTGATGGATTGAGAGAGAGCATATCAGGAGGTAGAAGTCAAAAGGAGTTCGTTTTAGAAGAAAAAGATGAACATTTACGAGATTCCTTGGTATACTGCTTTGTCTGGTTGTTAAATGCAGAAGTATGTTTGGAGGTTGAAAAAATACTCAGAATAATTAATCAGAACTGGATGATGATATCTTTATTTTGTGCTTGGCCATAGTAAATGTGCGTTCTTCTAATGAAGAAGTTTAAGATGGTGGCAACAAGAAGACAAGAAACGTTTTTTCTACTCTATTGTTGACCAGGTAACTCTACTGGATACAATTGTCCTTATTCACAGGAGACTGGGGAGCACTGTTTGGTCAACTGACCTTCTCAGAGTCATACACAGGACAGATGACAGTGGAAGGAATCAAACCCTGTATCATGGTCACAGAAAGCAGCTCATTAATTGCTCAGAACTTCAGTCCTCTGCACTAACTGTCAGACACAGATGGTGTAAAAGATCTACATCTAAAAGACAGTAAGCTGTTATAAGAGATGGCATAAAAAATGTCTCATCAAGCAACAAGAATTTTGCATGAGATAAAATACTTGTACTTTTGAGACTTTAACTGGGAGATATTAATGCTTTTAATTGTATAAGGAAAGAGTCATTTTGTGAAATAACTTTAAGACTTATGCATTTGCTGAGAAATTATTGGTTTTATTTTCCAATAAAATACCTTTTTTATTTACATTAATAACATAAAAACAAGATGCTGACCACATGTACAATACATAAAAGTCAAATATCTCTGGCAGTTGCTTGCTACCCTTAGCAGTTTTAATAAAGCTCATTAGTTCGCAGGAGTGACAGCCCAATACCAGAATTAACACATTCTCATAAATCCTTAGATTCCTAAATGTTTCAACTATGAAACATTGACTTCCTATAAGTCTACATTCCAAAAGAAAAGAAAAATATGCCCCAAATCCAGAAGTGCAGAAAATTCATTTTTTCTTGATTTTTATGGGGGGGCAAGCCAACCATACACCTGAATATATATATATATATATATATATATATATATATATATATATATATATATATATATATGTAGTTCCCCTTCAAACATCTAATTCTCATAACATCGAAACTCAAAACACTGAGACCATAATACTGAAAACCCAAAACACTGAAAACTCATAACATCGAATTTTATAACATTGAAAATGTATAAAATAGTGTATCATCGAATGTGTAAATGTTATAGTTAAATCTGTTAATCTTGTGATATCACTATAAGATGTTGCAGTTTTTGGAACAAAAAGACGAACCACAGCTACTGAAGAGTTTTCAGTTAAAAACTATGCAAAGTACTGGTAGGCAAAATCTTAAACTCACCACGACTGTTATCAGTAAAAGAAGAAAGACTTTATTTTAACAAAGGTAGCTTCACAGTATCTCCTGATACGCTTCTTCAGACCATGTATACAATGAATGAACTTTCAGAGAATATATAGTGGAGATACATTCAAATTATTCAATTAATTTAGCAATAAAACAATCAACCCTTAAAAGGGAAACGCTTCAAGCAACATGACTATGCATGCTAAAAGCTTCATCTGAGCAGAACACTAGGTAATGCAAAACTTTTTCTATTTATAAAAAATTTTATAATTTAAAATTTAAATAAAAACATTAATAAAAAGTATGTAAGAAATCTCACTACTTCAAATTAAGGCATATGAAAACTCATATAAAATTCATATAAAATATGCCTGTGAAATCTTAATGCACGTTAAATATACAAACTAAACAGTACAAGATTCTACAGAATTCATAGGATAAAGTCCCTGGATAAAAAACTTAAATATTTATGCATGATATTCAAACTATTCTATGAACAATCTTCTTATTTACTTTTAAACTATATTGCTATTTATAAAAACAAAGTAATGTATATATATATAGAATTTATAAAACATTTTCTAATTATAGGGCTTTGTCTGCAAGAAAAATGTAATACTGTAAATCCATGCTAAAATCAGTTTAAAATCAGGTTCCATGTTATAAATATGTATAAATATATTTAACAATTAGATGAATGATTAAATGAATAGAAATATATGTATAGATAAATAAGTAAATATGGATAAATAAATATACAACTATTCATCTGCATGTATTCAAAAAAGATCTTAATGAGACATAGGCATTAAGTCCAGGGGGATAGTGACCTTTTAACCTAAGGATCCATTTTAGTTCCTTCAACTCTAATAAATTCATATAATCACCACCTCTAATGTTCGGTTCTACTATTTGTAATACTCTAAACACAAAGGTATGACCAGGGAAAAGTTGGATATGCTTTGCTAGAGCATTAAGCTCATTTTTATTTTTGATGTCATATTGATGGTTATAAATGCGATTTTTCAACTTCCTCTTTGTCAGGCCTACGTAGAACACTGAACATTGTTCACAGGTGGCCAGATATATTATTATTTAAGGATAGATCAAAGAAAGCTCTCAGGAATCATTAATGCTATCAAAGACGACTTATATGATCTACTTATGTGTTGTCAGTTATCACCTAGTCTTTATGAGTTTTTACTTAATGATAGCCCAGTTGTTCCAATCATCAAGGGTTTACCAAAACTACATAAAGGTACCTTTCCCCCTCCTTTGTGTCCAATTGTTTCTAGTGAAAATGACATCCATTACATAGATTACTAAATCCTTGCTTTCCCTTACATTTCATTCCCCTCCTGATGATTATTCTGCATGTCTAGCTCTCACACATTCCAGTTATTACTCTGTAATTTGCTCCTTTCCCCCTTTTTTTAAGATACCACTTCCATTTCCTTGTAACCCACTTTGCGCTTTAGCCACAGTCACTAGCATGCATAACTCTGGAGCCTTTAAATGTACATTTATTTTGTGATATTTCGAAACGGATGAACCGAGTGTCTTTGTTTAGAAATTAAAGTCAAATATGTATCTTTATTGTCAGTTAATATAACAGTTTAACTTTCTTGGTTATTATTACGGTGCAAATTATTTATTGCTGTTTGCCTTTTGCTGTAACCTGATATTTTCCCATTATGAGAAGCTGCCATTCTAGTTTAGTTTTAAAACTTAAATTAGCGCCACTAGTTCAGTTCTTGCCTTTGGCTTTTGCTCCTCAAATGCCTAAATGCCTGCCTGATGTTTATGAATAAGTATGGAAACTTTGTATCTGTGTAGAATTTACTACTGTAAATTTCTACCATCTGCAGCTTCTGTGTGGTGTAGTTTAGCTCCAAGTCTTTGCATCCATTCCATTCTCTGCCATGTGATATTTTTCCCTAGCAGTATACACATTTATGTTCAACTATTATGTTTGTTCATAGATTATATTTACTCCTAATTGTCTTCTTATAGCAGTCTTTTCTTCTGAATATATCTTTATTGATATTTCAGCATCATATTGTTTAGGAGCAATTCTTTATATTTTTTATCAAACTGACAGGTAACGTCATTCCTGTACGTAATTGCATGCAGAGTCGTCCTCCCATTATTTCTGAAATCACAAGAATAAAGATTTCCAAGTACAGCAAGTTATAATCTTTGTTTCCTGCAATTGCTTCCACTCTGACCATTCTTCATGTTTTACATCCATCATTTTATACACACAATGTAATCTGTGCTTGCTGCTCTAAGGCCTATAGTGGCCAATTGTTTTCTTCTTAGTTATTACTCCCGTTCCACACTCACATATTGCATCTCCTTTTATGACACTTTCTGCATTTTTTTATTTGGCACATAGCTTTTTTGTGACAGCTTGCCCTAACAAAATAAACAGTGGTGCAAGAGATAGTGTTGTCGCCTCACAGCAAGAGGTTTCTTGGTTTGATCCTCACCTGGGATGGCTTCTGTATGGAATCTGCCTGTGTTCATGTGGGTTTCCTCAAAGTGCTCCAGTTTCCACTTACATTCCAAAGCCAAGCTGTAGGTGCACTGGACACTCTAAACTGACTATTGGTGTGAGTGTGCTTGTGTGGTGTGGAAGAATTGCCATAGCAGCGCTAGCCACCCCGCGATGTAAACCTTGGTTCTAGATGATTGTCATTGTTGGAGTGGCACCCTGACCCCATATGCAAAAATGAGAAAAGGGGTTGTTGATGGCTGGATTGGATTAATCCCATTTAGCTTGTAATTTATTATCGGGCAGACCCAGGTTGTTAGTTGTACAGATGGTAGAAATCCAAACAGGCTACCAGAAAAATTACATTTATTTTCTTGCATATGTTAAAAAGGAAAGTGTAAAAAAGCTCTATACATGAAAAGAAAGAGTAAGTTAGATATTGTCTTAAGAGACTTAAAGACTAAATGTGCAGTTATAACAAAAAGGCTAGGGTGCTTGGCAACAGTCTATTTTTTATGTTTTGTGTATAAAAACAACAGGTATACTGACTAAAATGCAAACCTTTTTTTTCTGACACTGTACAAATCTTTCCAGCCATCATCCACAATCCTTCCTCCCATTTTCGCACATGTGGGCGGAGTCACATTTCAACAGTAAAAATCATCTAGAACCAAGGTTGACACCACAGGGTGCTAGCATTTAATACTGTTGTTGTTGTTTCTTTCGGCTTTTCTCAGTTAGGGGTCACCACAGCGGAACTCCGGTCCACTAATGATTGGTAGTTGATTTTTATGTGCCGAGTTACCAGCCCTGACACACAACCTTCAATGAAGGTATGCCCATTCACGCATGTCTCCACGCAGAAGACGCTCTAGCTGAGCATCAAACTGGACAGCGTCTTACTGTTAGGCGATAACGCTACCGCAGCACCACCACCACGGACTAGCATTTAACACTGTATAAATGTAAATATGTAATTATGTTATTATTATTAACACAATTGTTAAATATGATATATTGTGCATTGTACATTATGTATGATGTCTAATATTGTGTAATGATGCAATTATTATATAATTGTGTAATTATTAATTGTGTGATTATGCTGGTATGTAAATATTATTAAAGTACCCCTGTTCATCTTTCAGATAACTGCCTTTAGTTTTTTAAGAGCTACAACCACCTCAGGCAGATGGGCAATCTATTGTATCAATCAAATGATAGCATCTTTGGAATACAGCACCTCCCCTTAAATGTTCCATTACAGTGTCAGTACTGCAATATGAACCTATGTAGAGGAATAAACCCACAGCCTTCTGAACTTCCAGACATCAAAGGCAAGTACCTGACCTACTGAACCACTGACCCCAAAAACATATCTGCTTTTTTGACAGATTTAGGTCTTTAGAGTACATCAGCCAGATTCTGTTGGAGAGCTCATAAAAATAGATGTGAGAAAACCAGATACAGTAGTCCATGAAAAGAAGACAAAAGTAGCATTGATCATTGAAATTGCTACACCTGGTGACTACATTGTCATTATGCACAGAGAGACACTAAGTCATAAAGTACCAGGATTTGCAGGGAGAAATGAGTACAATGTGGAAGAAGGATACCCAAACAGATCCAGTAGTGGTAGGATCAACGGGTCTTATAAAAAATAAATTACAAGCTGTGGTGCAGCGGTAGCATTGTCGCCTCACAGCAAGAGGTTCTCCCGTTCAATTCTCGGCTGGAGCACTTTCTGTGTGGAGTCTGCATGTCCTCCCCCGAGTGGCATTCGAAAGACATGTGTGAATGGGCGTGCCTTTGTTGAAGGTTGGGTGTCGGGCTGGCACCTCAGCATCGTAAAAATCTACTGCCAATCATTCGCGGACCGGAGTTTCGCTGTGGCGACCCCTAACCGGGAAAAGCTGGAAGAAGAAGAAAGACTTAGATATGTTACCGATACATGTAACTCCATACGATTTGCTGAAGGAGTCATTACTGAGCACATTGCGGATGCTGAGAAGAGCACTTCTGGCCAACATCAAAGACTGAAACAATACTAATTTCATGAATTTAATCATGCTGGGTCCATTTCCATCATGGTATTAGAAACCCAAAAGTCCTGGAGAAATTAAAGAGAGATTCTGGCAGTCTTTAGCTGTTATTTATATTGATACTATAATTTTTTCATCAGAATCAAGTGTTAGATATTTCTTAGAGAGCAGGCTTTTCTGTCTAAATTCACAATATATACAACAAAAAATTATCATTTTATGAGTCAGTCCTTCACCAGAGTTATATTTTTCATCTAATCTACACAGCTTTGCCATCTATTCCATGGTACTGTCTAGTATCATTTGATCTTATTCTTGAAATCTAAAATGATCGGCACCAGTTTTGGGATTTGCATTCAGATGATTTGATATGAGCTGTACAGTTTATTTAAATGACTCTCCCAGTGCTTTAGTTGGTTCATCCAGATGAGTACTAGCTATATTCCCAGTACCCATTATGTTTAGCAGGGCAGGCATTTCTTACTACGTGGAGTATTTATTTGCTGAGTAATGTAGCCCCACAGTTTCGATAGACATTATTAAATTAACTACTTCTATCTAGTAATCTGAGAAGCATGGATATATCTCATGTGCTGTTGTATATTAAACTGTGGGTCACACTAATGATCAGCCATTTACTGCCTGCTGACTATAAAATTATTGTTAGTTTGCCCCATCACATACTATCTTATAATGCAAGTCTTCTTCTTCTTCGGTTGTTCCTGTTAAGGGGGTCACCACAGCAGATCATCTGTATCCATTTCTTCCTGTTCTATACATCTTGCTTTGTCACACCAACCACCTGCATGTCCTCTCTCATCACATCCATAAACCTTATCTTAGGCCTTCCTCTTTTCCTCTTACCTGGCAGCTCCATCCTTAGCATCCTTTTCCCAATATACCCAGCATCCCTCCTCATCGCATGTCCAAACCAACGCAATCTCACCTCTCTGGCTTTGTTTCCAAACCATCCAGCCTGAGCTGATCCTCTAATATACTGATTCCTAATCCTGTCCATCCTAGTCACACCCAGTGCAAATCTTAACATCTTTAACTCTGCCACGTCCAGCTTTAACTCCTGCCTTTTTGTCAGTGCCACTGCCTCACACCTATATAACATAGCTGGTCTCACTGCTCTCTTATAGTCCTTCTTTTTCACTCTTACTGCTACATGTCTGCCACAAATCACTCCTTACATTCTTCTCCACCCACTCCACCCTGCCTGTCTCTTCTTCACCTCTCTTCCACACTAACTATTACTCTGAACACTATCTTATAATGGAAGTACTTAGTATTAAAATATCTTCTGCCTCTTTTTACTTGTTTAAATAGCTACCAGTTGCTTAAATGAGTCCATGTAACTTAAACTCCTTTAATATACAAAAAGTGTTTGAAGTTGTTCTGTTAAATACAATACACATAACTTAACTTCCTGCAGATTAGAACAGGCAAATATGAGAAAATTATTTCATTTTGTTTGCACCATTCATTCTCAAGAATTCATTAAGAACCTTACTGCTCTGTTAAGGGCTGCAATAAAAAGGCCCTATTTTGCAATGCAGAATTTTACAATTCATAGACAGATTAACTGCAATGAGAAAAGACATTACTGGCTGATTTGCATGTCTATGAATGGCTATTAACTACTCCAAGTGCACATCTGCACTTTCCTGTGGTAATTAACAGTGGCATCTGCATGCTGTTACTATATGCACTTCATCTCCAAAGCCACTCTCCCACACATAAGAACACACTGAAATACACGCACGCTCACACATCTACACACACACACAGACACACACACACACACACACACACACACACACACACACACACACACACACACACACACACACAAGCACACACATGCACAAGCACACACATGCACATGCACACACATGCACACACACACACACACACACACACACACACACACACACACACACACACACACACACACACACACACACACACACACACACACACACACCACATACATATTACCTATCCCCGTGGTCAGGACATTCGCAATGTCTCCTTTTTCCCTGCCAGTCCTTTGAGTTCACACTTATCATCCTTCATTAAATACCTGCTAGGGCAAAAAAAAAACTACTATCTTAGTGAATCTGTACAGCTGTTCTGTGAGGTTGAGAGGTATTCATAGGTTCATAGGTTCATACTAGGCTATCTGCACTAGGGCATTTATAAGCCTAGCCAGAGTGTGTTTGGCTTTCGCCACCCATTTTAAAATTAATTTTGCTATGCCCTTTTTCGAGGTTAGTATACTGTGCCTCTGTCTAACGGTGACACAGAAGTGATACCCGGGGTAAACCTACGATCCCCCATCCACTCATCAAGATTCCTCTTGAAGAGAGTCAATGAGGGACTCTGCCTAACCTGGACTGGGATTTTATTCCAAAGTGAAGGGAGCCTCTGGGTTATGAATCTGTCTCTCCAGCATGTCCTATTTATTTCAGTGCTGAGGTTCAAGTCTCTCGAGCGCATAGCTCGATGGGATTTGGATTTTCTGAGGTGCAGCATGTCCATTAATTCCGGGTTGGACATGGCTTTATACATCAGGCACAGATCGCCTCTGAGCAGGCGGTATGCCACTGAGTAGAGCTGGAGTTTCTTTAACCGGGCAGCATATGGCATCTGTTTGAGCCCTTTGATCCTCTTGATGAGGTACTTTTGGGGTCTTTCCAGTTGCTGCAGGTGTCTGGTAAGGTACATCCCAAAAGGGGCATTGTACTCAATTATGGGCCTGATGAGGGATGAGTAAAGAGGCACGATGACCACCCCTGATCTAGATGTGAATCCCTTCATGATTAGGTGGGTTATATAAAATGTTTTTCTAACCACTTTGGCCACGTGGTTGTCAAATGAGAGATTGCTATCAACTTGGGTCCCCAGGTCCCTAATTACTTCTTCCGTACTTAATGGATTACCACCTATGTGGTAATTTGTGGGCACTTTGTTTTTGCCAAAGGGGATGACTATACACTTTTTGGCATTTAGCTTGAGGCCATGGCTCTGGCACCAGTTGTCTGTTTCTATGAGGCCCTTTTGGAGGATGTTTGTGTCGGCTGGAGAGTCGATTATAGCGCCCAGTTTGCAGTCATCTGCGAACTTGGTCAGCCACAGTCCTTCCGTGTTTGCTTGTACCTCCGAGAAATATATACCGAACAGGAGAGGTCCCAGGACTGAGCCTTGTGGGATGCCACTTGTAACTGGCTTGGAGTCTGACATGGCTCCAGCAATTTTAATCATGTGGGTTCTGTCCTTGAGCCAGTTTGCAACCCATCTAGTGACATAGGGGTTTATATTTAAGCTGGTGAGCTTATCTATAATGCCCGAGTGGGGTATTGTATCGAAGGCTTTTGCGAGGTCCAGGTAGGCTGTGTGGACCACCTTCCCCTCGTCAATGGCCTTGGTGACTGTTTCAAAGAAATTGACCAGGTTTAAGAGGCAGGATCTGCCCTTAACAAAGCCGAACTGGGTAGGATCCAGTGTCTGTAGGTCCCCAATATCTTTTTTTATGAGGTCCATGATGATCCTTTCCATAGCTTTGCAGACCAAGCTAGTCAGGCTTATAATGCGATAGTTTGCAGGATCCATTGAGGCACCACCTTTGTGGAGAGGGACCACTGCTGCTGTACGCCACTCTTTGGGTACATATCCTGTGGTAAGGCTGAGATTGAACAGTAGTTTTATGTTTGGGTTTAGCTCTTCTTGGAGTTCATGTAGGACACAGCCTGGGACACCATCTGGTCCCATTGATGCTGTGTTTTTTGCTTTGGAGAGGGCGGCTCTTACCTGAGCATCTGAGATGTCAGGGGGGAAGCACTCTGCTGGGATAGATATTTGCTCTTTTGGTGGGGAGGGGGGGGGAGTTTGCGCTGAACCTGTCAGCTAGGATGTTGGCAATGTCTGTGGGTTTGATGTATTTTTTGTCCTTTTGGACTAATTCTGAGCATATCTGAGAATTCCCACCCAGTTTCCTAACATAACTAAAGAAAGCCTTGTGATTATCCTTAGTGTCCTGTACAATTTTTCTCTCGAAGCTGGTCTTAGACAATTTTATGAGTGCCCGTAGTTTTTTGCTAACACTGATCAGAGATGCCTTCCCTTTTTGGGATTTTGCTCTATCATGTAGTAGCTTCCTCCTTCTATTGTATAGTTTGTTTATGGCTGGGTTCCACCAGACAGGACGTCTGCCTTTGGAGGATTGGTTCATGATTTTACTTGGGATTGCATGATCCATGCATTCCTGAAGGTGTTCATAGAATGTGTTTATAAAGGATTCTGCGGTCTGGGCCGTATTTTCCACAGGCCCAGGAGCTTTGAAGGATTCCACCTCGGTTTTGAGGAGTGTGAAATTTGCTTTAGAGAAGTTTTTCACTGTGGTTTTCTGGGCAGGCGGTGGGGTCGGGATGTGAATATCCAGTGAGATTAGTTTATGGTCTGATCTTACCAGTGAGGGATACACTTCTGGTCTGGAGCATAGAGTCCCTATGTTGGTGATGATCAGGTCCAGTATGTTTTCCCCTCTTGTGGGAGTGGTAACAAGTTGTTCCATAGCATTTGAGTTTATAAATTCTAGGAACCTTTGAGCTAGGGTGTTGGAGCTAGAGTAATGCTCCCAGTCTATGTTTGGGTAGTTGAAGTCGCCCAATATAATGGTGTTTGGAGAGACCTTCATATTTTCCAGTGTTCTCAGGAAGGCCGAGTGGGGTTCCTGGGTTTGGGAGGGTGGTCTGTAGCAGGCTATAAACTGGAAGGCAGTTTTACCCACTGTTAGTTGCACATGGATAGTCTCTGATGCTTCGTGCTGTGCCACCAACCTGGAGGTATGGGTATCTTTGACGAATATTGATACTCCCCCTCCTTTTCTGGTTCGGTCCAAGTTTTGGGGCCGAAAAGCATGGTATGAGGTATGACCTGGTAGTGCTGGGGTGCTCTCGGGAGCCTTGAACCAGGTTTCTGTTACTGCACAGATATCGATGTTCTCCATGCTAAGGAGAGTTCCGAGTGCATGCATCTTGAGGTTTAGACTTCTGGCGTTGAGTAGCATTACTCTTAGTTTCTTATCCCTTGTGATACCTATGGAGGTGGGTTTGTCTTTTGAGCCTTGCCTAAAAAAGGCACTATGGGGGTAGCAAGAGCCTTTGCCAATATCCGAAAGCCCAGGGGTGACAGGTGCAAGCCGTCCCTAGCGAAGCATCGTGGCTTGTCGAGCATGTCATCGCAGGTTGACAGGCATTGGATCCCCTTTGAATGACGCCAATACTTAAGCCAATTGTTGAAATTGATCATCTTGTCTTCATATTGTGGCATCATTCTTGGTGACGGTAAGATGCTACTCAAGGTCAGGGTCATACCGGCCTGAGCCACATGCTCAGAGAGCTCCTCTATGTCTCTTTTCATGTAGTCCACGGAGGTACGTCTCAGGTCATTCACACCAGCATGGACAATGACTGAGTCATATTTGTACTTGCCTTGGAGTGACCTGAGTGCTTGTGCTATGTGGCGGATCCTTGTTCAGCCTGGTGAGCGGGACGTCAGTGTGCCTGACGATAGAGTCACTTATTACAAGTGTATCAGGTGTGTTGTTTAGCCTTAAGGGCTGTGACTGTTCGGCACACTGGCTTCATGAGCTATGTGTTGCACGTGTTTTGTTTTTGGGTAGTGGTTGCTTGGGTGTCTGCTTTGGAGGTCTCTGCTGCTTAGGCAGATTTTTATTTAGAGCCTCCGAGTATGTTTTTGTGTGTTTATGTGTTTGGTTTGCTGTAGTGCTACGTCTATGTGAGACTGGAATTGTAGTGAGTGTGGTTTCCTTCTCCTCCTGACAGGTTTCGCCAGTACTGAGTTGAGAGAGCTTAACCTCCAGTTTGGCTATATGGTTGCATCTCCCACATGTGTTGGAATTTGTTGGGAGGAGGAGAGGGTTGTCTGTGTACATGAGGCAGTTGTAACATTGCCTCAAGATTCCCAGATTCACCAGCTGGACCGGAGAGGAGATTGACAACTGACCTTTGGGCATGCTAGAATAGTATTGGGAATTCCTTTATAATTGAAAAAAAAGGGCCAATGGGGAACAAGGTACTCAAGGGGAGTTTGTGAGGGTGTAGTGCTTTTAATTTTTTAGTGCTGACTTATATAATTGCTTTAGTGAGCAAGTGCCAGGTAACTTAAATGCAATGTGTTACAGGTAACTTAAATGCAAAAATGACAAACAGTAACTTTCTTTCAAGTGAAACAAGGAAATAAGTAAAGTAAGCAATGCAGATGTCACTAGGGATCCACAGAAGTGCTGAAAAGCCGCGTTTTAGGTGGAATCAGCATTTCAGGGAAATAACAAGCAAACAAGCATACAAACAAAGCTAGATTCAGCAGGCCTGGATCTAGTCTATGCTACAGCAAACAAGGTGTACCAATTTAGTAAGAAACAGTTCAAATATGCAGGCACTATAAGCCTCTAACCAGAAATTCCCAGCTCAGAAGGGCAGAGTCCAGCCTCTCCTCCCACAAGAGTGCAGACCACAAACCTTCTTAATGTAAAATAACTGGCCTGAAGCCCAAGTGCTTAAACCAGAACTAATACGCTTTTAGAATAACAGACACTGAGCCCTCAATCAGCAGTTCCCAACTTAGAAGGATGTAAGTTACCTGTCCTGCCACCACAGTGCAGGCCACAAACCTTCCTAATGTAAAACAACTGGTCTGAGCCCAAGTGCTTAATCCAAAAGACTTTGAATGATATCTACACTTTAATCAAGTTACTACCAAGCAGTAATAAATACAATTGAATACTTTAAAGAATGCCTGGATTAGTGCTCAAGTTATACAAACAAAACTAAATTCAGCAGGCCTGGATCTAGTCTATGCTACAGCAAACAAGGTGTACCAATTTAGTAAGAATCAGTACAAATATGCAGGCACTATAAGCCTTTAACCAGAAATTCCCAGCTCAGAAGGGCAGAGTCCAGCCTCTCCTCCCACAGCCTCTCCTCCACATTCTTAATGTAAAATAACTGGCCTGAAGCCCAAGTGCTTAAACCAGAATTAGTACACTTTTAGAATAACAAACACTGAGCCCTCAATCAGCAGTTCCCAACTCAGAAGGATGTAAGCTACCTGTCCTGCCACTACAGTGCAGAGCGCAAACCTTCTTAATGTAAAACAACTGGTCTGAAGCCCAAGTGCTTAAACTAAAAGGCTTAGAGTGAGTTACACCAAGCAGTAATAAATACAATTGAGTACTTTTAAGATGACGCAAAAGCAAAATAAAGTAGGAAGAAACACAAATACAGTAAAAGCAGATACATTTTTTTTTTTTTTTGAGTGAGCAAATGAGATGGGCCCAGGAGGAGCATCCAAGCGCAAACCCACAAGAGGGGCGGGCAGCCGCAAAGCCACCAAGACCAACACCAACACAAAAACAGGGAGGGCGGGTGGGGACCCACCGAAAAAACAGTCACCTTCCAGGTAGATATTGCTCAATGCAACACAAACAAATTACTTTAAAAAGTGCAGATAAAAGTTACTTAGCCACACCTATGCGTTCATGCAGGTCTTAACCGGCCAAAGCTCACAGTTTAAACAGAAGATAATTCACTGTACCACTCATATAAGAGAGAAACTGAATAACAATTAAGGAAACTTCTCCCACCTATCACTGGCTATGCAGGTTTTTAACAAGCCTGAACTGAAAATACCACATGCACTACTGAAAAAACAGTCAACTTCCAGGTAGATATTGCTCAATGCAACACAAACAAATTACTTTAAAAAGTGCAGATAAAAGTTACTTAGCTACACTTATGCGTTCATGCCGGTCTTAACCGGCCAAAGCTCACATTTCAAACAGAAGATAATTCACTGTACCACCTGTATAAGATAGAAACTGAATAACAATGAAGGAAACTTCCCCCACCTATCACTGGCTATGCAGGTTTTTAACAAGCCTTAACTGAAAATACCACATGCACTACTGAAAAAACAGTCAACTTCCAGGTAGATATTGCTCAATACAACACAAACAAATTACTTTAAAAAGTGCAGATAAAAGTTACTTAGCTACACTTATGCGTTCATGCAGGTCTTAACCGGCCAAAGCTCACAGTTTGTTTCCTATTGTAAATCTGAAAATGTTGCTGGCATTCAGTAATGCCTGTGATCCCCAATATGTGTTAACAAAATAAAACCACAGAACTAACTTTTCAATTAATACAGTCGGACAGTGCAAGAGTTTTGTTTGTCAAGGGTATATGGTTCAAACTGTTGTTCCCTTTTATAGATAGATTTTTTAATTAATTTATTTGTTACTTTATCCTTGGTGTTTGATTGTTCCCTGCATCTTTACTTTTAAACAGATGCTTTTAGGGCACACCATAGTAGAGTATCCCTGTTGTCTCGTGTTCTCCCCAACATAAGCCGTGTTTCAGTGCTGCACAGCCACATTGTGCAAAGTAATCTCTGGTGTCCAGTACTCCAATGACCCCCTCTGTTCCACTAAGGGACTCAGCTAAAGACAAACTTCTGGTGGCTAGCAGTTTCATCCACACACTCAGATTCCTGTTCTGTTTAAGTGACACTCATGGATGAATTTGTAGTGGTATCCCTGGTGGCTAGTGGTTTACCTGTTACTATCCCCATTCTCTTTAAGTACCACTACTGGTTCACCCATTCAACTGTTGCAGGCTCTGCTGATTAATTTACAGGTGTGTGGAAGTATTAGCACCACCCCAACCCCCCACACATGCAGAAACATACACACACACACACACACAAGCACACACACACACACACACACACACACACACACACACACACACACACACACACACACACACACACACACACACACACACAGAGATGCACCTAACTTACCCATCACTAACTTTCCTACTGCTATACCCCAGGTAGATGCATGCTCACACTTCACACTCACAGTAGCAGCCCCTCACATACACACATACAGACACTTACCTTATTTCTAAACCTCCCAGCACTTGCAGCTACAATGATGGATGACCATAACCTTTTGGTCATGGTCACAACTATGAGGATCCAGGAGTGTTTGTGATAATCTATGTTGTTCTCTTACACAAGCAGTTCTGAGAGAGAGACCACACATGCCCCAGTACTGTTGCATTAGCAGCATACACAACTCACCAGCACTACCGCATTAGTGAAATACCCCACTCTGCAGTACTGCTCCATTAACAGCGTACCCCACTCTCCTGTACTGCTTCAATAGTAGAGTACCCACTCCCCGTAGTCTTTGCATCAGCACCCACTCCCCTGTACCACTGCATTTGTGGTGTATCCACACCTCAGAGCCACTGCATTGGTGGCACACACTCCTGCATGGTATGTCTGCATTGGTGTCCTACTCTGATCCCCAGTGCTGCTGCATTGTCAAGTGCATCCCACTCACCATTACAGCTGCATTAGCAGCCTATCCCACTGCCCAGTACCACTGCACTAGTAGTGCCGCTTACTGCCCAGTCTGACTGCCTTGGCAGTGCTCCCTACACCCTGGTACTGCAGCACTGGCAGGACTCCCACTCCCTAGTACTGCTGCACTGGCAACACTCCCACTCCCCAGTACTGCTGCACTGGCAGCACTCCCCACTCCCCGGTACAGCTGCATTGGCAGCATACACCACTCCCTGCTACTGCTGTTCTAGCAGCACACCCCACTCATCAGTACTGCTACACTGGCAGTGTACATCACTCCCTGTTACCCTTGAGTTTGCAGAGCACCCCACTCACCAGTACCACTGCTTTGGTAATGTACACCACTCTCCAGTAACCCTGCATTAGCAGAGCACACCTCTTCCCAGTACCGGCTGCATTAATGTCTAGAATGGCTCCTGAGATAGTCCACTACAGTGCTGTTTATCTTCATACAACTACACTGCTGCAAGGCTGTCTTTGAATTCCAAAAGGTTCCCATAAAATGTACACATCACGCATCTCACAATAACCTTTATATTCCACCCATTATATTCAAAACATTCACTTGGTTCATTCTAGGTTATTGTTCTGTCCCCATACAATCATTATTGCATATCACAATTAACTTGCTTATTTGTATTATCACGAAAGTTGCTTAGCATTGATATTTTCCCTTTATTGTTATTCTGTATAGGTTCTTTGCTTTTAGATTAATAACACCTTTAAAAGGTAAGCTTTGTTTTCTAACTCAGAGAATATTTCTAATTTCCATATTTTGACCATTAATACATTTATCTGAAATATAATCAGTATTATCCTGTAAAACCTCATACATGCTACTGCTCTGAGCTGTTAGTTGTGTTATTTATTATTTATTTATCTACATTTGTTGACCGGAAGTGTCACATTCAGTGTTCAAGTCACACTGCATGAACTATTTCACAAAATATGTTTTCATTTTGCAACATTTTGCTCAAAAAATAATTCTCCTTCTGCTCAGCATGAAGTTTTTTCAATCCACTCCATTTTATGTGCTGATTCCTTCAAACACTCAAGCACAGACACCTGTAGAAATGAGTCAGCTTGCGAAACCATGTGTTGTGCATTTGCCTTGAATGCTCATTGATAGCAAAAAAAAATATGTGACCTGCTGCCTTTACTCATAGACGTAAGCAGGAAACACACATGTACCCAATCCCAGTCCAACAAAAAATAGCCAGCACTCATCAACAAGAGCAGGTAACATCCATGTTTTAAGTCAAAAGATGCTTTTCTTCCCAAACACCCTATTTTCACCTACTAGTCTCTCTACATAGCTTGCACTCAATTGTTACATCTTAACCCAGTTATGATGGAGCTCTAAATTCTGTCTAAATTCTTCAAATATACACCTTACTTCATGTAAGACCAGAGCTATCCTATCAGTAATTAACATACATTCATCAGCAGAAAGCATGAACACCTCAAAACTAATCCAAGTCCCTGGGACAAAACACTAATGATCACCAAAAACTGACTTGGCAAAATGTGCATCCCTGCCTGGTCTCACTCCCAAATGTCAGCTTTAATGCACCTCCTAAACCTTTCTCCCACAACTTTCTTTTTCAAGTAAACCGAACAGAAAGCATCAAATGTCTTTTTAATGTAAAAAAGCAACATATCCTTCATGATGTCCTTCCTTCAAAAATTCTCCTAACACCCCCAATTACCTTTAGCTGTCCTTTTCTTGACAGAGCCTTTTTGCCTTTCATGAAGGAGTAGTGGGATAAGACCTTCCAACCTTTATGCCAAGCACCACCATTAGCAATTTCACATGTGCATTTATAACTGGGATGGAGAAATTATTCCAAAGTTCTCTTCTATCCTTAACAATTTTGGGTAGCAGAAGGAACTTTGCCTTAACACACAAAAAACAAAAAAAAAATCTGCCAAGAACCCAGTCACTTCTGCCTGATAATATATCTCTTTATGGTATTATAAAACATATTTTCCTAGGCCCTTATAAAATTTACCATCTACACAAACTTTCCCTGGAGCTTTACCTTTCCCCAGGTTCCTCACTTACTTCTGTATATCCAGCACTGTTATATCATTATAACCCGAACTACTCTAGTTTATTTATTTATTTTACATTTGTTGACCGGGATTGTCTAACTGAGTTGAGGAGCCCTTTTTCAGTGGAGGCCTGGGGAGAAAAGCTCCAATATATTATACAATTTTCATTATAAATTAGCATTAAACAGCAATTTTGCAGGATTATTACAAGGCATTAAGTAGCAATACAATGTTATACAGTGTCAGTAATCAGGAGTACAGCATAACTATTTCAAGATGCATAAAAATAAATATGTCATTAAGATGAGTATAGTTTTTGAGGTAAGTGGTTACAAAAACCCAGTTTTATGATTATGTAGTTGCATGAAGGCAAGACAATTACAATAGAATGTTTCTCTGAGGCAATTTGCTTAATATATTTTAGAAGACAGTAGAAAGAGTAGTCAAGGAAGATTAGAGAGAGCTGGTGAGAAGAGTGAGTTAAGGACAGAAAGTAGATTATGGTATGAGAAGTAGGGGATGTTAAGGAGGGAGAGTGCAGTGGTAGGACCAGTGACTTTTAAAGTGCTCTTTGGTGGCTGTCTTAAATTGTTTAGGATGTGTACAGGTCCTGATTTCTAGTGGGAGCCTATTCCAGGCAGTAGTGGGGAGACAGCTGTACATGTTGCATTCAAATTTAGACTTGGGTTTGTAGATTTGTATTAGGTCTTGGTTAGAGCTTCAGAGACGTCTGGAGGGAGAATAATGGGAGATGAGAGGGGCTAGTGCTGGGCAGTAGGAAGGCTGGTATAGGATAGAATGGATGATCTGGAGCTAAGAGAGAAGAAGCTGGTGGGGTAATTCAAGCCAGTTTAGGTGTTTTAGAGAGAGACAGTGATGGGATTTGTAGGTTTGTTGGGCAGCAAATCTAACTACCTTGTTGTAGGTAGATTCGAGTTTGGTCAGGAGTGCTGAGTTAAGATTTGTGAGAATTTGAGAATTGTACATTAGACTGGGTAGAAGGTAGGTAAGAGAGAGAGTAATCTTGGCTTCAGAGGTAAGGAATTTCTTGTTACTGTAAAGGAGCCCTAGTTTTGAATGAGTCTTTTTGATACAGTTATTAACATGCAAGTCAAATTTAAGCTGATCATCGATGGTTACGCATAAGAGCAATTAGTGCTGGATTCTACCTGAATGTGAGTGTTATTAAGGGACTTTATGGAGAAGGGGGGGTTTAATATTGTTGAACGTTTTAGGTAGGAAGAGTAACAGCTTTGTTGTTTTAGGGTTAAGGATGAGCTGGTTGTTGGAGAGCCATGTTTCAACTAAGTTAAAAGATGCCTGAGTAGCTGAAAAGAGCTTAGAGGGAGAGTTGGCTGTGGTGATGACTGTAGAATCATCTGCGTATTGCACTAAAGATGACTGAGGACAGGAGGTATAGAGCTGATTAGTAAAAATATTAAAAAGTAAAGGCCCTAGGATAGACCCTTGAAATATACCCATTTTTACAGGGAGAGGAGGGGAGAGTGCAGAGTGCCATCTCACTGACTGAGATCTATCAGTGAGGTAGCTGGAGAACCATGCTACAGTATCAGAGGAGAAATTGAGGTTATGCAGTTTGTGCAGCAGAAGAGAGTGTGAGGCAATGTTGAAAGCTTTTGAGATGTCCAAGAATAGGCAAGAAATAAGTTTATGGTTGCCCATGGCTATAAAAACAGTGTTGAGGAAGGATAATAGAGATGTAGTGATGCTATGTTTGGGTCTGAAGCCATGTTGAATGGATGTAAGCAGGTTTTCCTGTGTTAGATACTGCATAACTTGTTTATGAATATATTTTTCTAGTACTTTAGAGAGAGGGTCGAGGATAGCGATAGATCTAAAGTTAGAGATATCAGACGAGTTACCTCCTTTGTGTATAGGTAGAGTGTAGCATTGTTTCCAGATGGAAGGGACTTTAGATTCAGAGACAGAGTGATTAATTAGGATAGATACAGGGAGAGCAACAGAGTCAGCTGCTAATAGAAGAAAAGTGGAGGAAATATTGTCAGCTGACGCTGAGCATAGTTTTGATTTAGAGAGTAGAGTTTTGATGTAGATAGTAGGTATAGGTTTGAGGGAGAAGGTATTTGAGGAGATAGTATTAGGATTAGGATCAGAAAAGTTGGAGTTGTTAATAGTAGAGGAGTTTGGGTTAGGGTTCAGTAGCTTTGATATTGAATCGATAAAATAGGTATTGAAGATAGTGGCAGTTTCTTCAGATGTCTTGTCTGGGCATGGACTGGGGGAGCTAAGATTACCGGTTAATAGAGTTCCAGACTTTTTTAGGATTAGATTTTGGGGCTGTGGTAGGTTTGTTATAGAAATCCTTTTTATTTTTGTTTATGTGTTTTTCTTTGCCTGATTTCTGAGTTCTTTATATTTTTGTAAGTCTGCAGAGAGCTTAGTTTGTGACCATTTTTCCATAATTTGTCTCTAGTTATCATAAGGGTATGAGTGGCTTTTGAAAGCCATGGAGATATGGTGGACTTAATTTGGACTTTGTGAGGGGGAGCAAGTGCATCTAAGATGCTAAGGAAGATGGAGTTGAAAGCTAGGACTGCTTCTTCTAGTGGGAGCTGGGTAAGGAATTTCCAATTTACTTTAGAGAGGAGGGCATTAAAGGTTTCTGGATGGAAGTTAGAGAGTTTGCGACAAGTGATAAATCTAGGAGGTTTTGAGAAGTGGGGAATGAACTTAAGCACTTTTATAGGGGACTGATCACTCAGGGTGTTTGGTAGGGTTTCAGGGTTATGATATTTGGAAGGATTAGATAAAAGTACCCAGTCAATAAGAGTACAAGATACTTGAGAGTTGTTTGTATGAGTAGGCTGGGAGATTAGCTGTGTAAAGCCATATAAATTAATATGAGTATTAGAGTTTGGATTACTGAGAGTTAACCAATTAATATTGACATCCCCAAGGAGGATGGTTTCATTGGGAATGTGTTGAGAAAAGTATGAAACAATATTTTCGAGCAGAGGAATGTTGTCTCTTGGAGGAATATAGATGGCTGCTACTGTGATAGTGGTGTGGTCATTGAATTTAAGGTTAGCTGTAAGTATTTCAGCAGGAGAAAAGGATGGGATAGGTTTCATAATACTTGTAATGATGAGATGGTTGGAGTAGAGGGTGGCTATGCCACCCTCTTTTTTGTTTTGGCGATCTATCCAGAGTATATTATAACCAGTGGTGAGAACGTCTTTATCAGAAGTTTGGGGTTTTAGCCAAATCTCTCTTAGGGTGATCACATCAGAGGTGTGGAAGGCTATCTAGGCATTGATTTCACTAAGTTTGTTTAGAATACTACAGATGTTTATAGAGTCAAAGAAAATATGTTTGTTTGGAGAAGATGAGTTTATTAAGTAGGGAGAGGTAGAGTTAGGCATGGTGGGGTGATGGATGGATCCAGGATTTGGATGCATGTCTCTTGATAGAAGCAGGACTACATGAAGGTGGTAAAGTTTGAATTTAAGTGGGTTGTAAGTCAAGTACTTAGTTTTGGATTTAGATGCTAGTGAGTGAAGAGGAGGAAGCTTGATTTAGACAAAGGGATGTTCATGGAAAAGATAGAGGAGGAGATTATAATAGAATACTACAGAGAAGAGAAGCAGTTAGTATGGGGATTAGTGGGATCTCTATGGACAGGTGGTGATGGAGTAGTACAAGATGTAAGAATGAGAAGGAGAAGTAATGGAGGCAAGAGGAAAATGGAATGGGTTGCAAAAGCCATGGCCTAAGGTGGGGGAGTAGGATTGGGATGGAGTAAGGAGTGGATAAGGGACTAGGAAAAGTAAGTTGTTGGACTTGTTAGAGAGTTGAAGTAAAATTTAAGCGAAACAACCTGTAGGGGGAGCAGTGAATGCGTAGGAAGAAGGAGGATTTGCAGCAGACTAAACCATGAAGTGATAAGTAGGGGAGGGTAAGGTGTTTAGAATGTTTTAGCAGACAGGAAGGAGTGGAGTTAGGGGTGGAAGGGATTAGGTGGTTAGGCATTATTTTATTTCTTAACCTTTCATGGTTGCTTCTCTCATCATTTTGTATAGACTTATAAAACACACTGAAATTCCTCCAGCAAAAATTTAATCATTGACCTATCATGTAGTAATTACCCTATCTGTATCTCTCAACTCCTCAGTTTGATTGTCTTGTTTTCATTCTTTCTTTCAGCCTCCATGACAAATACTTTCCCAGCTCCTCACCCTTGACAAACCAAAAATCCTGCCTGATCTGCATATCTCTTTTCTCCCTCTAATGTATTCCTTTAAGTTATTTATTTCTATTTGATTTACCCCCTTTCCTCTGGCCCTCATCACCCTAACCTGTCAAGTTTGGAACAATTTCAATTTTTGACTCCAAGCTTTAAAGTAACATAAATGTCTTCCTTCTATAAAATCATTCCTGACTCATTATTCTACCTTTAAATGCATTTTAAATGGATTTTGCCTAATGTTCACCTCCTCACAGCACCCCATGGATTTGCTCATTTTCTCTGAACATTTCCCCACTATCTTTCTACCTTCCTTTTCCCTTTCTATACATTGCCACAACCAAGACTTTCATTTCCACTATGCCTCCTCGTTTGGTCCTGCACCCTTCTTCTATCAGAATAATATGCATAAAAAAAGCAACAGCGACCTTCCTTTCTCCACTGCTTCCTTTCCAAAGCACTGATGTACTGCATAAGAGTAGGAACATAAGTCCCATATGGATGCACAGTACATCAAGAAAGCAGCAGGATACCGAAAGAAAACCGAAGAACACCATGGAGCTGTTGTTATACAAAGACATTATTTAAGAAAAGTAAGTAACTTTTTGCTTAAATAATGTCATTATATAATAGCAATAACCCATGACTGGGTGTGCGTAATGCTGGATTTACCCTCACCCAGCCATGGGTTATTGCTGTATTATAGAACAGTGACAGGTATGGCTACTTAGGAATGATTTATATTTGTTGAAAAATACTTTTTTTGTTTGAATGTGCAGTTAAGGAGTTTCATATTTTTACTACATGGACATTGAATAGACTGTCTCCATAATGATTGTGTGGTTTTGTAAACTGTAACTGATTTTTATATTGTGAACACAGAAATCTATTGAGGTTATATTTTTGAAACATGATGGGTAATGTTGGACATGAGTTAGGTTTGCTGAGAATGTAATATATTATTCTGAGTTGGGTTAGTGTTACTCTTTCGCAAGTCAAGCCAATTGATGTTTCCTTTTTATTAGTGCTATAGAATTATGCGTTTTATTCAGTTGATTAGCTGAAAATTTGTTGAAATATCTTTCCAGTTTATTTAATTGTTTTTATAGGCTAGTGAGGACAGAGGTAGGGTGTAACAGAGTGTGTAGTATCAATGCTTGACCAGAATTAGGTAGTGATCATTTGGTGAGATATGTCTTAGATTTATATAACTTTCCCAACATTTTGTGAATTTTGTTTATAGATAATCTTGCCTGAGGACTGGTTATTACAAAAAGAAGATTAAAAATAGGTGAGATGGTCAATACAAAAATGTGACCTACAGCAGTTGATGGTGCACGAATGTTTTTGCAAAAGAGGTTTTCTGCTGCATGGATTTGTGAGGTGGAAAGAGGATAGGAGGAACAGAGGAATGTCTATGCAAGCTTCTATATCATGTATTGAGTAAACCACCATGAATTCAGAATCTCAGTGTAGATATTTGTTAGGTCAAAATGTTGCTTGTGGCTCAGCTTGGGATTGTGAAGAGGGGATCAAAGCTAGTAGCTGTTAACATAGACATGGGAAAGGGATCAGAAGCAGTTGATTACTTTTCCCTGTTGGAATGTATGTGGGGAGTATCTCAGTAGATGGACAGAGGAAGAATTCTCACAAAATTAAGCATGGAATAGGGGATATTATATTCTAATGACAGTTAAAGCTTAAAAACACAGACATATTGAAAGTGTAGGGGTTTTCTGAAAGGTAATATTTTTACTTCAAGAAATGAGGGGTTTGATTGTGGTAGAAATCTACAGAAGCACCAACCTCCAAACGCAACATTACTCTCCAAGTTTTTATTAGCATAAAATGCCACGTAAACTCAATAAAAAGTACACACATGTACTCCGGTTAAAAATACAAAACAGGACTCCTCATACAAATTTATGTAAAGCGCTTTTCGTCCTGATCTTATCCAGACTTCTTCAGACAAAAACAGTGCCATACTGGAATGTCATTTAAATAACTTCTCCTGTTAGCTATAACCTATCAGGTCTCATTATCCAAATTTAAAAAATTTTAAAGTAGTATTCACTTAATCTAAAATTATCACACATCAAATATTAAACTGTGTTAAAATGCATTAAGTAAATGCAAATATGCTCAAAATAAACAAAATTCACTCCACAATGTATTTTGTCCTTCCTACAATATGAACAAAATTTTGTGTTCTCTTACACTTTTTACAATTAGTTCCACCATTCACGTAAGACTTCTAAAATAATATTTATTGCCTTCCTCTTACCGCATACATTGTCATGTATTGCAGTTTATCTAGCAGTACTGTTCATTGTTTATGGCCAAGATACTATATTTCTACTGTACCAGTTTGTTTGTTTATAGTCAGATGTTCTCCATCCCACCCAGACAAATCCCCTTTATGCAGTATACTCCTAGTGGCATGGTCTTTGCGTACACCACAAAGTGATCGGTAGACAAACTCAATTGTTTTCGCTTGTCAGCCATTCTTTTGACAAGCTTCTTCCTATGTATTATGTTTCTTATTGATATTTTTATATGTTTACGTGTGGTGTGAAATAAACCACTCAAATCTACTCCGCTCTTCGTGGTTAAATCAACTACCACTGTTTCACTTAGTCTGCTGTCATATTTATAGCTAGTTCATAAACAGTAACAGAAAAAACATGTGGAGAAAGAAACACAAATTTGTAAAGATTCATGGTCCTTCTTGGACCAAGTCAACAAACTAACATTCCATAAAGAATACAACTTTCTGACAGTGGATGTATGTGACTTATATTCATCTATACCACAGGATTTAGGTATTGATTGGGTAACTGAACACATAAAAAAACAAAGGAGCAACTGAGAATGACATTAGATTAGTAGAACAATTGTTAGACATTATTTTGAAAACTAACTATATTACATTTAATAACAAATTGTTTCTACAGAAAATCGGTGTGGCCATGGGGGTCACCAGTAGGGGCAAGTTTTGCAAACCTGGTTATGTCCCACTGGGAAACTAATTTTATCTTCCAGAGTCAATGGAAAGAGAAAATCATCTTTTACACAAGATACCTGGATGATATTTTTATATTAATTAATGTTGATAGAAACACAGCTGACAGCTTAGTGGAATTCTTTAATTCAACAAGTAACTTTTTGGTATTGTATGAGGAAGTCGGGATTGGCAGAGAAGTATGTAAGAGTGGTACAGATATGTACAAGGGTAGTGTGACATTGGTGAGGACTGTGGTGGGAGTGACAGATACATTTAAGGTGCAGGTGGGTTTACATCAAGGATCAGCTCTGAGCCCTTTCTTATTTGCAGTGGTGATGGATAGGTTGACAGATGAGATTAGACAGGAGGCCCCATGGACTATGATGTTTGCAGATGACATTGTGATATGAAGTGAGAGTAGGGACCAAGTTGAGGAGACCCTGGAGAGGTGGAGATATACTTTAGAGAGGAGAGGAATGAAGGTCAGCAGGGCTAAAACAGAATATATGTGTGTAAATGAGAGGGAGGGTAGAGGAATGGTGAGGATGCAGGGAGTAGAGTTGGTAAAGGTGGATGAGTTTAAGTACTTAGGATCAACAGTTCAGAGTAATGGTGAGTGTGGAAGAGAGGTGAAGAAGAGAGTACAGGCAGGGTGGAATGGGTGTAGAAGAGTGTCAGGAGTGATTTGTGACAGATGGGTACCAATAAGAGTGAAAGGGAAGGTCTACAAGAGGGTAGTGAGACCAGCTATGTTATATGGGTTGGAGACTGTAGCATTGTCGAAAAGGCAAGAGTCAGAGCTGGATGTGGCAGAGTTAAAGATGTTAAGATTTGCACTGGGTGTGACTAGGATGGACAGGATTAGGAATCAGTATATTAGAGGGTCAGCTCAGGTTGGACAGTTTGGAGACAAAGCAAGAGAGGCGAGATTGGGTTGGTTTGAACATGTGTTGAGGAGGGATGCTGGGTATATTGGGAAAAGGATGCTAAGGATGGAGCTGCCAGGTAAGAGGAAAAGAGAAAGGCCCAAGATGAGGTTTATGGATGTGGTGAGAGAGGACATGCAGGCGGTTGGTGTGAAAGAGCATGATGCAGAGGAAAGGAAGAAATGGATACAGATGATCCACTGTGGCGACCCCTAATGGGAACAGCCAAAAGAAGATGATGAAAAAGTAACTTTTTAAGGTTTACTAGGAATTCTTAAGAAATAAAATTCACTTTTTAGATGTAGAACTCTGTAAGAATAATCCGGAAGGCAGATACGTGGCAAAAATTTATAGAAAAGACACCTATTCAAATTCCTTTTTGCACTTTAGCAGTTCTGATCCACTGCACCAGAACAAATCAGTGGTTAAAGGGCAACTGGTACGTGCAGCAAGAATGGTTAGTACAGGAAAGGACTTTGAGGAAGAATGTAATTTACTTTACGAAATGTTTAGACACAGAGGTTATCCAGTAAGGTTCCTATCTAACATCTTTCAGGAAGTGAAAGAAAAAGAAATTTGGGCATTTACAAGCCAATTTTGGACAACTATGTAGTAACAACAACAAGTACTACTAGTACTGTAGTTGTAGAAACAGTAAAGGACAAAAAGTTGTCCATAGAACTGACTGAACATGTTACGAACAATAGAAAAAGTTTATCTCTTTCATTTATTCTTACATATCCCTGTAGCTGTAGATATTCAGAACACAGTAAGGAAGTACTGGTACTACTTGGCAATAGATAAGGATATATTCAACAAATTAGGTGAATATCCTACCATTACTTTTAGACGTGGTGTTAATTTAAAGCAACTGTTAGAAACACCTTATAGGCCTGCAAAGAGTAATGCAGGTACACATAAATATGGAACATGTAAATAATGCCATTATGTGGACAGTGGGAATTGCTTTATTATTAGGAAGGAGAAATTTAATAACCGAGAAACATACAATTGTAATACTAAATCAGTTGTATATTTGGCACAATGTGATCAATGCCCAGCATTCTATGTCTGTAAAACCAACCGCCGACTGAGAGATAGAATTTACGAACATCTTTATGCAATTAAAAAGAAGAGAATGGAAAATGCATTAGCTAGACATTGTGATGGGAACATGGGACATAACTTTAAATTTAAGATTATCTCACATATCAGTCAGTATGTAGAATATAAGAAATATACAGATGACAGCGTAAGTAAACTACTATTGGAGAGAAGTGAACTTAACTGGCAGTTACGTTTAGATGCTAGTAAGGAGCCGGGACTTAATGAAACATGTTCTATAGCATGCATATTGAAACTAAAAGGTTTGCTTAGATAAAAGAGAAGGGCATTCCCTGAACCTGTTGTAGTTTGTTGTCTGACTAGAAAAACAACTTTTAACATGGGCACACCTTCATCTATTTTGCCACTTAATATTATATTTATATTTATTTAGTTAGCCTTTATCATCATTTAATTTTTAACTTCCACTTGTTATCGTTTTTTGACAAACCCATGTATAGTAGGGCTATGTTGGGAGATTTAATAATATTACAATAAGTACTAAATAAGGAATGTGGTTGGTAAGACTATATAAGGAAGTACAAAACTATCATTAATATATATGTAAATAGTTGAAGGGCAAGTAAGTAAAACGTAAGACACACAATCTACTATCAATTAAACAACTGTACATTTGACTTAAATACCTGAACAAGTAGTTACTGTTTACCAACTAACTATAAATATGACAGCAGACTAAGTGAAACAGTGGTAGTTGATTTAACCACGAAGAGCGGAGTAGATTTGAGTGGTTTATTTCACACCACACGTAAACATATAAAAATATCAATAAGAAACATAATACATAGGAAGAAGCTTGTCAAAAGAACAGCTGACAAGCGAAAACAATTGAGTTTGTCTACCGATCACTTTGTGGTGTACGCAAAGACCATGCCACTAGGAGTATACTGCATAAAGGGGATTTGTCTGGGTAGGATGGAGAACATCTGACTATAAACAAACAAACTGGTACAGTAGAAAGATAGTATCTTGGCCATAAACAATGAACAGTACTACTAGATAAACTGCAATACATGACAATGTACAAGGTAAGAGGAAGGCAATAAATATTATTTTAGAAGTCTTACGTGAATGGTTGAACTAATTGTAAAAAGTGTAAGACAACACACAAAGTTTCGTTCATATTGTAGGAAGGACAAAATACATTGTGGAGAGGGAATTTTGTTTATTTTGAGCATATTTGCATTTACTTAATGCATTTTAACACAGTTTAATATTTGATGTGTGATAATTTTAGATTAAGTGAATACTACTTTAAAATTTTTAAAATTTGGATAACGAGACCTGATAGGTTATAGCTAACAGGAGAAGTTATTTAAATGACATTCCATTATGGCACTATTTTTTGTCTGAAGAAGTCCGGATAAGATCCGGACAAAAAGCGCTTTACATAAATTTGTATGAGGAGTCCTGTTTTGTATTTTTAACCGGAGTATGTGTGTCTACTTTTTATTGAGTTTACATGGCATTTTATGCTAATAAAAACTTGGAGAGTACTGTTGCGTTTGTAGGTTGGTGCTTCTGTGGATTTTTACAGTCTGTTTCACATCTATTGGTGCTTATTTGATTATAGTAGGGAAGACATTGGATGTGACAGTGGCATTTGTATGAGAGAATGAAGGAGGTAGAAGGATGATAGTGGAGCTTGAGACAGATGATGTAAATTGGAAATAGCTTATTTAGGTCTATTTCTGATTATCCCACTTTTTAAAGATTTTTTATAAGCACTGGCAGAAGAACTCCTCTAGTATGTAGAAAAATAAAATAGCAGGTGACATTCATGTTAAGATTGACCTTGAAATGGGACATATGTTTAGGAAACAAGAGTGTCATAAAAAGGTTGGGGAACTCCTCTTAGCTTATGAAAGAAGTGAGGTGGGGGTGATTTCTAGTAAAGGAGTCATGACTAGCAGTTTATTTTTTCTGAAATGGAAGACTTCAGGGAAGAAGATTAGGAAGATTTTACATGGAAATTCATATGGTTTTAAATGAAGGAAAAGTGTAGAAATCAATATTTATTTATTGTGTTAGTACTTTCATTACATTAGTAGGACTTCTTCAGACTAAAATCTCAAAATAATTCTATTTATTTTATATTATTAAAAGCTATGCAGTGCAGTGGTGCAGCAGTTAACATTGTCACCAGACAGCAAGAGGTTTTCTGATTTGATTCTCGGCTGGCGTGCCTTCTGTGCGGAGATTATAAGTTTTCCCTGTGGTCGTGTGGGTTTCCGCCTGGCACTCCGGTTTCATCCCACATCCTACAGACATGTGTCCGTTGCTACCCGGGTCTCTGCAGAAAATAGTCTGTCCTAGTCAGACTTTTCCAGTCAACAAATGTTAAATAAATAATAATAATAAATAAAATACATAAACAACCTACTAAAAACAACAGATGAATTCTCTTGCCTCTGAGTTTGGGAAAAATCATTAAAAAGTGACAACAATCTTTTAAGAGTGGTAGGGAAAATAGAGAACCAGTGTAACTATTTTTCTAAATAATTAAAAGACTTCTTCTTTTGGCTGCTCCCCTTAGGGGTCACCACAGCTAATCATCTGTTTCCATTTCTTCCTGTCCTCTGCATCTTGCTCTGTCACACCAACCACCTGCATGTCCTCTCTCACTACATCCATAAATCTTATCTTAGGCCTTCCTCTTTTACTGTTACCTGGCAGCTTCATCCTTAGCATCTTTTTCCCAATATACTCTGCATCCCTCCTCAGCACATGTCCAAACCAACGTAATCTTGCCTCTTTCGCTTTGTCTCCAAACCTTCCAACCTGGGCTGACCGTCTAATATACTTATTCCTAATCCTGTCCACCCTCATCACACCTAGTGCAAATCTTAACATCTTTAACTCTGCCATGTCCAACTCTGACTCCTGCCTTTTTGTCAATGCCACTGTCTCCAACCCATATAACATAGCTGGTCTCACTACCCTCTTGTAGACCTTCCATTTCACTCTTACTGGTACTCGACTGTCACAAATCTCTCCTGACACTCTTCGCCACCCACTCTATCCTACCTGTACTCTATTCTTCACCTCTCTTCCACACTCACCATTACTCTGAACTGTTGATCCCAAGTATTTAAACTCATCCACCTTCACCACCTCTACTCCCTGCATCCTTACCATTCCTCTATCCTCCCTCTCATTCACACACATATATTCTGTCTTAGTCTTGCTGACCTTCATTCCTCTTCTCTCTAGAGCATATCACCACCTCTCCAGGGTCTCCTTCACCTGTTCCCTACTCTCACTATGGATCACAATGTCATCTGCAAACATCATAGTCCACGCGGACTCCTGTCTGACCTTGTCTATTAACCTGTCCATCATTATTGCAAATAAGAAAGGGCTCAGAGCTGATCCTTGATGTAATCCCACCTCCACCTTAAATGCATCCGTCACTCCCACCGCAGACCTCATAGCTGTCACACTACCCTCGTACATATCCTGTACCACTCTTACATACTTCTCTGACACTCCCAACTTCCTCATACAATACCACAACTCCTCTCTAGGCACCCTGTCATTTGCTTTCTCTAAGTCCACAAAGACACAATGCAACTCCTTCTGACCTTCTCTGTACTTCTCCATCAACACTCTCAGAGCAAACATTGCATCTGTAGTGCTCTATCCTGGCATGAAACCATACTGCTGATCACTAATCATCACCTCCCTTCTTAACCTAGCTTCCACTACTCTTTCCCATAACTTCATACTGTGACTGATTAGTTTAATCCCCCTGTAGCTCTGCACATCACCCTTATTCTTAAAAATCAGTACCAAAATACTTTTTCTCCATTCCTCAGACATCCTCTCACTTTCCAAGATTTCATTAAACAATCTAGGTAAAAACTCCACTGCCATTTCACCTAAACACCTCAATGCTTCCACAGGTATGTCATCTGGAACAACAGCCTTTCCATTCTTCATCCTCTTCATAACTATCCTTACTTCCTCCTTGCTAATCCGTTGCACTTCATGATTCACTATCCCCACATCATCCAACCTTCTCTCCCTCTCATTCTCTTCATTCATCAACCCCTCAAAGTACTCTTTCCATCTGCTCAACACGCTCTCCTCACTTGTGAGTACATTTCCCTCATTATCCTTTATCACCTTTACCTGCTGCACATCTTTACTAGCTCGGTCCCTCTGTCTAGCCAATCAGTACAGGTCCTTTTCTCCCTCCTTAGTATCCAACCTTTTATACAACTCATCATATGCCTTATCCTTTGCCTTCGCCACCTCTCTTTTTGCCATGCACCTCATCTCCTTATACTCTTGTCTACTTTCTTCATCTCTCTGATAATCCCACTTCTTCTTTGCCAACTTATTTCTCTGTATACTCTCCTGTACTTCCTCATTCCACCACCAGGTCTCCTTGTCCTCCTTCCTCTTTCCAGATGTCACACCAAGCACCTTTCTAGCCATCTCCCTTACTAGCTCTGTTGTAGTTACCCAGCTAATCAGTAACTCTTCACACATCAGCTAAAACACACCAATATTTATAACTTACATTTAGCTAAATTTGGTTGTACATCGCTATACATTCATACAAAACAATGACATTGTATCATCATTCTCCTCAGTTCTGGCTTAATACTTATTATGTAGTGAAGTCCATAGAATGCATATCATTGCATGTAGGGAGGATGACAAAGAAATTGTTACAAAGAGTTAGGAAACCATGTATATCAAATGTAGTTTACAGACATACAGAACAGTCTAAAGGCTTTAAAAGCTTTGAACTGTTTTTGTATTAGAGAGCCAGTAGAAACTGATTTGACAAAGGGAATGTTAATCTGATTTTGGATAAAAGGGAAATGCAACAACAAGGCAGTTTAGTGGTACATTTAGCCCTGGCTCTGAATGCATTAGTATTAAGCCTATACTGAGTTCAGTATTTTCATTTCTTTCTTTTCTTTCTGCCGTGGGCTACACTTGATCGCTTTGTGGCTGATCTACTGCTGCAACATGGCTCACCATAACTCCATCATATCCTCAATATGCTGGTTTTTGCTGCTTATCCAGGTGTATAATCCCTCCAGAGTGGGATCAGCAGCTGCACAATCTAGCATGAATGAGGTTTAGCAGGAAAATAGACCTGAGATCTGGCACTGTTGTTAGTAACAGCGAGATTTTTAGCAAATAACAGCAATGCCTTTTTCCCAACTTGTTAGCATCACATTATAGGGCACTCTATACAGTAAGATGTGGTTTCCAGGCATGATTCCACACTCCAATCTTCCAGGTCACAACCATATTCCAAGGTTATCCATTTTTTATAGATTTTATCTCCACTGGGCCACAGGAAAGGCTTATCCTTTCCAGCACCATCATTCCATTTTGCTCCCACAAAAAAAAAAAATGATCATACAGATCTGTTATTCCCTCCTTTCCCAGCTCCATCAGATCCCTGGACAGATAATCAGATTTAGGTCACCCATGTAGCTGTGAGGGTTTTTATGTCCCTACACCATGCAGTTGGTGAAGGGTACCTGTAGCAGGCAATGATGACCTAACAGTCTGTCTCATTGCTCTGTTACAGATTTCTCCATTGTTTTTATCATTGGAATCCACCTCACACCTAATGTTCTGTACCTGTTATGTTGTCTTCAAAATACATTTTTAAATTTTCCTCATTTCTCATTAAAATCTTAGTTATTTAGCAAGTAACACTATTCATCTTAAACTTGCATGAATTTCTGTATCTTAGTTTTTGCATGAAATTTGGAAGTCTTGTTGTCATGTATCTTATTATAAATACAGTCTGACACTGGGTAAAATGTTACTCTCTGCTTTTAATCTGTTTAATGTCAATTCAGAATTCTACATCAACTAAATCAGAACTGTAGTGTACTTACAAACTGAAGGCTAAGGCACAGAATGGAAATATTCATCTTTTTTCAAAAGAAAGTCTGGTCCATCAAGTCATCATAACAAACCAATTGATCATTTCACATCCCCTTAATGCCATATTCTAGATAATATAAAGTTTAAAATTAGCTATTTGCCAATATAAAGTACACATGGAATAGAAGTAGACATTGCTTGATGACCTTCAAGCATGCCCTCTGGTGTCTGATAACATCTGTAGGACAAAAACATATTTCCAGGGCTGCAGAGCTTGGTGTTTCTAAAAACAAAAGGAATGCATGACATCGATCATGCTTCCATTTCACTGTCTCACAGGGAATATGTTTTTACACACTTCAAAGTGTTCATGTGGACATAAGCTCTAATTGTTACAGTGATATGTACTACTGTGTCTTTTTAGACTGTAATATGTAGGTATTTGATGTTCTGGAAAGCTGATAGTCTTTCTTTCTTTTTTCCTTAAAATCATTCTCCCTAAAGTAATGTTACATTTACCATTGTCTTTTCATTCTTATGACTGTTCAGTACTTACAGTGTTACATAACTGCTGTTACACTTAGGTACTATTATGCAATGGAAAATGTTGCTTTCCTGACAGTTACAATAAAACAAGAGATGAACATAGATACTGAAAGTCAAATGAATCACACTGATATTAGTGTGGTCACTAAGCAGCAAAATCAAACAAAATATGAGGAGCTTCCCCAACAGACATAACCAGTTGTTAAACAGGCCTGCGTCAGATGCATTTAAATGATTAGACCCCCCCCCTAGGCTATAAGTTTTTGTTGTATGTGATGTTAACAGATGTGTACATACGCTATACATTTTCATACTATTGACCTCTGACTTATTCAGAAAAGTTGAGGTATTTCCTATTTTAAATAATGACATTTTATAAGAGCAATACAAATAAACTGGGTAAAAAGTAATTAATTAGATTTCTCCTGGATGAGACACGGTTTTGTTTCAATCATCAATAACCATTTCCAACCACAAGGATAAAGACTGTACACATTTTTTCTACCCAAGTCAGCAGAGTTTGTATTAAGCCACCATATTAGGTGCTGAACTCTTTTATCGGTTTCCTTATAAGCAGGGATTAGAAGCAGCATTATTAGAAGTGTTACTTGTACCAGCAGGCAGCCCAGTTACAAATAAAAGGATTAGGAAGTGAAATGACTAGTTGTGGCATTGGCTGGGAGAAAATGGGATAAGGGAGAGCTGCACAGAGACCAGCTTGGAGCCAATGTTAGCTTCATCATAGCTCAGCTGACAGGTACTCAAAGCTGATGAGGAACCTCATTGACTGCACCTTTAAACTAAGCTGGAAGAGTGTGATGTCATGGATGAAGAAGAAGGAGGGATGTGATGGATGCAGAGGAGGAAGGAGGGATGTTATGAAGGAGGGATGTTATGGATGCAGAGAAGGAAGAGGAAGAGTGTGATGTTATCGATGCAGAAGAAGAAGCACTGGATGTCATGGATGCAGAAGAAGAAGGAGGGATGTGATGAATGCAGAAGAGGAATGAGGGATGTCATAGATGCAGAATGGAAGGAGGGTTGCCATATATGCAGAAGAGAAAAAGTGGGACATCTTGTATGCAGAAGAGGAAGGAGGGATATCATGGATGCAGAGGAGGAAGGAGGGATGTCATAGTTAAAGACAAGAAAGAGCAGAATGTTATAGATTCAAAAGAAGAAGAGTTGGATGTCATAAACGCAGAAGCGGAAGGAGGGATGTCATTGATGCAGAAGAGGAAAAGTGGGATGTCAGGTATGCAGAAGAGGAGACAGGGATGTGGTGGAAGCAGAGGAGGAATGAGGGATGTCATACATGCAGAAGCGGAAGAGTGGAATGTTATGGATGAATGGATGACAACTTAATAATTTCTACACTATTGTCATCCTTTCTTCGTTATCTAAAATTCTTGAAAAATGCATGTGGTCCCAGCTCTCCCACCACCTAACCCAAAATAACCTCCTCTCCCCCTCCCAACATGGCTTCCATCCCCATCACATTTCTACACCTACCATCCTGCATTTCACTAATACTATTAATAAACATAGGAATGAAGGCAGGTTAATATCTACTCTCTTTCTCAGCTGTTGCAAAGCCTTTCACACAGTCTGATACCCCATCTTTCTATAAAAACTCACAACACTAGGTTTTGATGCATTCTCCACTGCATGCATCCATAGCTGTCTTGCTAACAGATCCCAGTACATAAAATGGCATTAAGACTTAATTTCCTTTCCTCCCAGTCTCCATAGGCATTCCCTTGATCCCCTGTTAATCTAGTCTTTACTTTTTTTCCTCATACATTTTTTAATTAAACAAAAATAATAACATTTCATTTAAGAAATAAATATTTAACATAGCAAAGGGCAAAAAAGTAGTAAACAAACATAAAGTATGCAATAAACTGTTATATAAGAACACATAAAACAACTATTTACAAAGATGTCTACTAATTAATAAAACATATTGAGAAAAGTTGCAGTTCTAGTTATTCAAAGAAAACTAATCCATCCTCCAATGCTTTTTCCCATTTTGCACATTGGGTCAGGGTGTCAACAGTTACAATCATCTTGAGCCAAGGTTTACAATGCCAGGTGGCTGGTCCTATCATTGTTTACTTAATAGTTCATTTAAACCTTTCCAAGCATTGTATGAGGAAGTGATCACTGTAGTTCTTGATTTTATGCTGATAATATCTAGATGGCAAACTTCAGATGTTATGTTCAACAATTCATTGAAGGAGGGTGTGGATTCATATTTCCAATTCCTTGTTATCACTTTCCTTGCAATTGTCAGTATTCTCCACAGAACTGGATATTTCAGTCTTGCAAGACACTCAGGGATTGGAGTATTAAAAAGAACTAATGATTTAGTTAATGGAAATTTATCAGAAAATAAATCTTGTAGAAAGTCATTAATCTCTTCCCAATACAGTGTAATTAATTATAACACATTCAAAAAACATTTGTTCCCAATCAGCTTTAGTGTCTAATTTATATCTCTAACAAACCATCTTGGTTTTGGATATTAATTCTATTTTGTGTGTTGTAAAGAAAGACCTATGTAAAAAATTTCCAAGATACAGTTTCCATTTAAGTGAAAATGCACTTTGTTTAGATGAAAATAGAAATAGTCGTTTATCCTTGTCATTAGAAGATTTGTTATTTACAAGTTTGACATAATTCCAATAGTTTTCTTTATTGTATTGTAATTAATTTTTTTTATCACTTTACACATTTCGGATAAAAGATCTTTCTCAGATATATTCTGATGTACCACGATAGTTAAAAGTTCAATGACACTAGGAGCAGACTTTCTCATTGATGATTGCATAACTTCAGTTTTATGTTCTACAAATTGCCTACAATTTTCTACATGCATCCATAAGTCATCTTCTATATCAAACTTTTTAAGTATATATTGGGCAGAATGTAGGCTTTCTTTATTCATTAACTGGGACCAATATAAACAGATTATTTTCTTTGAAAGTCATTACTGAGAGATTTAAAGTAGAAATATTATTTTGAGTATAAGCTATTAGAAAGATAAGGAACAGCCATGCTTTATAGCTTGGATTTCTATAAATGAAATATTTCAGAGTATTCACTATAACAGTATTATCAGAATTAATTGTTTGATTAGTGTTATTTATGAAAAATTATTTTAATAACCAAAACAGAGAATTATTTGATGTTAAATAATAATTAGAATGTTTTGAGGAATTTGATTGTATCCAAAGGTTTCCTTGAATGTCCTTTTATTCAGCAGTATGATAACTATTTGACCATAGAATTGTTGTTTTGATAACTGATGATAGGGAATATAGTTCTAAATCTGGTAACCCAGTACCTCCAAAGGACCAGTATCTGATAGGATGACTTAAAGCTATTCTGGGTTTATTAGGATACCACAAGAATCTTAAAATTAAAGAATTAAACTTTTTTTATAAAGGTTTTAGAAGAGGGTAAAGATAGTGATTGCACTATGCATAGGCTTTTTGGAAGAATAATTATTTTGATTATGGAAAGTCTCACATCCATAGCAAAAGCTATCTATTCTACTCAGTTATGAGATTTTCTATAGAAGATAAACTACTATTATAATTGATATATATTATTTTGTTAATGTTTTCAGTGATAACAATTCCCAAACAATTTAATCTTTTTTTCTTGGACTATGTATTTATTAAATCATTTCCTCATTTCATTAATATTTTAATTTATAGGTAATATTTTTGTTTTATCTTCATTAAAAGTGAGTCCAAATTTCTCAGAAAGGTTTCCATTAGAATAAAGAGGGTAAAGAGGGTTGAAAGTGAATTATTACATTCATTTAATGTCAGAAGAATATCTTCTGCAAACAACTGAATTTTAGATGTTAGATTCTTACATAAAGGGAAACTTTTATTTCTGGGTGTGACATTATTAAATTAGGAAATGGCTCTATAACTAATGTAAAAAGTAAAGGTGAAACTAGACATCCTTGTTTAATTTCTTTAGAGACTTTAATTGATTCTGCAGTGTGTGAACCTATTTTAATATATGCTTAAGAGTTAACATATAGAAGTGTAGATCAATATGTGTGCATAGATACCTTTAAAAAGCTATCCAAAGGCTTGCACAAGTGTATACATACTGAGCATGTGTGAGTCTGACTACCATTTTGTAGTTAGCTGTTGAGATGTAAGCATGCATGTTTGTAAGCTTTGTTTGTTAACTAGTTTGTTTGTATTTAATGATGCTGCTGTCCATCCTGAAGTGTTTGTATGTATTAAAGCATCTGAACAAAGCCCCAGGTCTTCTTGTTTTATGTGTTAGAGATGAACAAGCAACAAGAAGGTCAATAAGTCATATAAATTTGTCTGAAAAGTCACTTTCTTCAAGTACCAGTGAGAGACATTTCCAATTCACCGAATCAAAAGTACTACTAGTATCCAGACTTGCCATAGTTGAGTTTTCTTTTATTTTATTTGCAAAGTCAAGTATTGATAAGATTTGTTTGATATTGCCATATGAGTTTCTATTTAAGATAAAGCCACTTTGGTCATCATCAATTAGAAGTGGAAGAAACGGTTTCAATCTATCATGTATGGACATAAATAATTTATAATGTATATTTAACAAAGAAATTGGTCTATAAGAAAAACATTTTGCAGGCTCTTTATGTGACTTTAAGATTGGAAAAATAAGACAGTATTTCTAAGAAGGGGGAACATTTTCTAAATTTTTTACTACCTTGAAAAATGTAAGCAATATATTCAAAGCTTCTTTTGCTATTAATGTATAAAGTTCAGCAATGATGACATCACTACCAGGAGCCCTGTTTGATTTTATTTTTTAAATTTACGCTTTTAATTCGAAATTTAAAATTGGTCTATCAATAAAATTAAGTTGGTACTCAGTAAATTTTTTTGTTAGTATATTTCTTAATGAATTCTTAATTTTTCTTGATGATCCATTAAAGAATTATTATTATTTATTATGTTAAAGTAATCTCTAAATTCTTTCAAGTGTCTTCTACATCAGTAACTTTTTTATTGCAGGGGAATATATTTCTTTAATATGATTAGCTTTATTATATATATATATATATATATATATATATATATATATATATATATTGTTCTGATAGCTAGTTTATGAAAGTATTTAGGGTTAACTGAATGATTATTTTAATCTTTTCTAGGTTAATCATGGTTTTGTGATTTAAAATTTCTAAGTACTTACCATTCAATTTATTTCTGTCTTTTATCATATTTGTATTTGTTTTTTGGCTATCTAATTTTAATTTATCTATTTGTTCTTGCAGTTCAATCAATTCTTTATCCCATTGTTTTCTCTTTGATATATACCAGGAAATAATTCTGCTGTATACATATGCTTTTAAAGCATCCCATAAATATATCATATATGTGTCTTTCATATAATTGGTAACCATTACATTTTGAATTTCTTTTAGAAAGTATTCCTAGAAGTCTTTTCAGATTAGTTATATAAGCAGGTATATATTCAATATGAATACTATATTTTTTCTTTAAGGTTAAATTAAAAGTTATGGCATTATGATCTGAGAGTGAACATGTTATAACCTTAACCCTACTTAATCTATTTATTAAGTCATTTGAAATATAAATGATATCAATTCTGGCCTGAGTACATTGTCTATGTGATTAGTGAGTAAAACAAAGTGAGTCTGGGTCTAAAAAAGCATGCATCTGAGTTGAATTAAATCAATATTTTTTTAATTTCTTGGCAGGTGCTGATATTCTTCTCTTTCTTGTAGAGTTAGAATCCTCATCCTTTAAAATACAATTAAAGTCCCCTGCTATTATAATACTGCCTCTCATAATATAAACAACTTGGTCTAAGTGCTGTTTAACAGTCCTAATTCCTATTCCAGGAAACCAATATAAATTGATAAAGGTATACAATTTTCTATTAATTTCCAATGTTACAAAACATAATAAATCTTTATCATCTTTATAACAACTGACTATCTTAGGACTATGTATAACATTTCTTCATAAAATTGCTACCCCTCTTTTTCTGAATATGATGAGAGTTTGATAATACAGTGTAATTTTTGGTATAAAGTCTATCAATGTCTGTTTGTAATAAATGAGTCGCTTGTAAAAAAATGATCTGGGAATTGAAAAGTCTCAAAAATCTATTTAGATCCCCTCTCTTGCAATTATTATTTAAACCACTGATATTTAAATATATGCATTTAAATGTAGACATGAAATTGAAGTGGTGGCTTTATATAAAATTTTTCAGGAATAACAAGTAGTAAATATACCTTTGAATTACTGCACAAGCTATAAATAACTCATAGAAAAGAGTATGTTCATTAATAAATAGACTGCTAAGTATAAATACACAGAAAACATTAGTAAACACACAAAGATATAAAATTGCTTTCATTAAAAGTAAACATTCATTTACAAAACCCTTTAAACCCCACATGAAGTTTAAAGCCCCCTGTTTGAATAGTGAAAATATCCAAACATTTCCACCCATCTGAAAAAAAGACAAAAATAAAAAACCCAGGTCCCTTCTGCTATAATTACAATAGAAATTTTTGTCACAGAAAATGTAAAATAAACAAGATAGAAGTTTAAAAAGCCCTTCATATTAAAGAACATTGACAAAGGAGTTTAGTTATATAAGTATTTAATATCCAGTTTATAATAATAAATACTTTGTAAGTAAGTAATAATAAAAAAGAAAGTTTGTATCAACAGGTCTTATATGGGCATATCTGAAATCAGTGTATAGCATACATTGATATTACTTTCTTTGAACACATGATAATTCATAAATTCAAGAAATGTCTTATTCATTTTAGATTTTTTATTTTTTTTATCTTCTCCTTTCCTTTTTCCTTTCCCTTTTTATTCTTCTTTCCCTTACATTTTTCCCTTTTCTCTGTTGCAGGCCATCATACTTAAATTCCCCTTTGTACACTATAAGGCTATATTTTATTTATTTATTTATTTATTATCATTTGTTAACCAGATTGGTCCAACTGAGCCAAGGGCCCATTTTCAGTGGAGAGCTGAGGAGAAAAGCTCCAAATACAATTTCAGTTAATCAAAAAAAATGGCATTACATTAAGTAAATTGACAAGAAGTTTTACATACAGTTGAAAAAAAAACACAGAATACATGTGTACACTCTATTAAAGAAATCAATCATGATAAAAAGCAAGGATAAGTCAAATACAGAAGTATTTACAAACGACAAAAGATATAGATGTAGAAAAGTAGTAGTTGTAATGAGAAGGAAGAATGAAATAGAGGATAAGAAGAAAGAGAGAGAGGAAAGAAACAGAGAGATTAGAGGAGAGAAAAAGACACATTAGGGTGATCTAAAGTAGAGTTAAGAAGAAAGCAGTTATAAGTCAGGTTGTAGCTTAGCACGGGCAAGACCAGGTTTTTTGAAGGTAGTGTTTGAGTTTTAGTTTGAATTTGAGCTTATGGGGGATACTTGTGATTTTAAGTGGAAGGGAGTTCCAAGTATGAGCAACTGAGTATTTATATAGGGACTTACTGATATATTTTGATGGTTTGTATGTGCCTAGGTGATGTTTGTTAGATGTGCAAAGTTGATGTTGAGGGTTATATTGAGATACAATATTAGAGATGGATGGACAGAAGGCGGGAGTGTAGAGAATTGAGTATGTAAGATGCAGTTGTGACAGAAGTAGTTGTTTTGGGAATTTAGGCCATTGTAGAGACTTAAGGGCAAGGCAGTGATGTGATTTGTAGGGAAGAGTACAGGCAACTCTACCTATTTTATTGTAAGTTTGCTCTAATTTGGAGAGAAGTGATAACTGAACATTGGTAAGGACTGGTGCTGTGTACAGAAGGCAAGGTAAAAGGAGAGATAGGGCAAGTGAGGGTTTGGAGGAGGGTGAAAGAAATTTAGTATCTGTTTTTTTTTTTTTTATGCTTTGATGGATATGTATGTCAAATTTTAGTTTGTCATCAATTGTGACACCTAGTAATTTAGTGTGAGGTTCTGGTTTGATCATGGTGTTTTGAAGGGCGGTAATAGAGAAAGTGGATTTATGTTGTGAACGTTCTTTTGGAAGGAAAAGTAAAAGTTTAGTTTGTTTAGGGTTTAGTATAAGTTGATTATTATTGAGCCAAGTTTCTATAGAAACAAAGGTGTTTTGGGTAAGAGTGAGGAGTTATGAAATTCTATGGATGGTGGCAATAAGGGTAGAGTCATCAGCATATTGTAACAGTGTGGAGAGGTTGGTAGCAGAGGATAAACTATTAGTAAAGACACTGAACAAGAGAGAACCCAGACTAGAGCCTTGGGGGACAGCTATGTTGACAGGAAGTAAAGGGGATGTGATGTTTTGCCAGTGTATGGATTGTTTTCTATTAGCTAAGTAGCTGGAGAACCAGTTTATAGTGGATGAGGAGAGATGGAGGTCATGAAGCTTAGTTAACAGTTTGGAGTGAGAGACTGTATCAAATATTTTGGAGAGGTCAAGGAATAAACAAGAGACTAGTATGTTGCTCTCATGGGCTTCTGCTACTGTTTTTGTGAAAGAAAGTAGTGCTGTTGAGGTGCTGTGGTGGTGTCTGAAGCCATATTGGGTGGGAGTAAGAAGGTTATTATCAAGTAGGTGTTTCATTAGCTGAATGTGGACACACTTTTCTAGAATTTTGGAAAGGAGGATCATATAGCAATGGGGCAATAGTTGGCTGGATCAGTAGAGTTCCCTCCTTTGTGGGGCAGGATAGTGTAGATGAATTTCCATAATTCTGGGACAAGAGATTCAATGATAGAATGATTTATAAGAATAGAGACAGGGTAAGCAATGGAATTAGCAGCAATTTTGAGAAAGTATGGAGGTAGATTATCAACAGAGTGAGAGCAGGTCATAAGTTTACTCAGTTGGGATTTAATGAAGGCAGTGGGAAATGGTTGGAGGGAGAATGTATTGGAGGAGGGAGGAGTGGGGTATAAAGGTGGATAAGAGGCTGTGGTAGCATTTTGGTTAGTTTTTGGATTTTTCTATAAAGTAATTATTTAAAAGAGCTGCAGTCTCTGAGGCAGTGTTAAGGGGAAAGGGCTAAGGGTAGGAGGCTTACCAGGGTGGAGGATGTTGCTGACTGTAGACAAGAATTTTTTAGGATTTTTTGTGGGTTATTTTGGTTGGAAACAAAGAAAGTTTTTTTAAATCTTTTTTACACATTTCTAATTTCTTTGTAAACCTGTAGTAAGGGAGGAGTCTTATTTTTGACCCAAGTTTTCCAGGCAGTATCCCTTTGATGCATAGAAAAGCGTGTTTGCTTAATTAACCAGAGGGCACATTTTGATTTTACCCAGATCTTTCTGGAAGGTGCCATAGAGTTTAACACATCTAGGAATAACTTATTGAAAGTAGTTACAGCATTATTGAGGGGAAGGTTGTTTAGGAAGGACAAATTTACATTGGACAGGGTGGAGTTGAATTTGTCTGGGTTGAAGTGCGTCAGATTGCGGGAATCCCTGTAAAGGTGTTCTTTGGAAGGGTATTGGGAGTATCTGTGCTTTCTTTGCTATCTATATGCTTTTTATCCAACTATCAACTTTTCTTTAATTGGAAAAGGATCTTATTTAGTTACATTTCTGTTTCCCAATCTATGGCTCAATTATATGCCATAAATCTTCATACATAGATTTTTATAGAAACAGAGTAGCCAACACAATATATTAATGTTCATCTGCTTCTGTGCATCAGTACATGTAGATTGTTTCAGAAACACTATATCGTAGAAATTGTAGCTTCATTAGCTCTTCATATTTTGTTCTAACTGCAGTTAAAATAGTATAGTTATCATTTACCAGTGCATATACTTCAGAACTGTCTGACTTATTTCATTAATAAATAGGGCAGAAAACACTTTAAAACAGGAAACATATAGTTATTAAAGTTTGAATATATACAGCTAGAGTGCATTTTGTATCCTCTCAATGAAATAAATGCATGCCTTATGTCTATTGAATATATATAGAGTATACTAAACTTGTTTGAATACATTACTTTGTAGAAATGTTTTTAATTCTTGCTAACAGAGTCATTTTAGGAAAGCATATTTTTAAATAATATTGTCTTCATATTTGTAGATGACAGACTTGAACAATTATAAATTCAAATAAAACTTAAAGAAGCTGTTGATAACTGACTGATCTCATGTGTTAAATTCCTTGTGATGAGAGAGACTCTGTGTTCAACATCATTATATCTATCATAAAAATCCTGGTTCTCGCATCTTCACACGTGCAAAACACTACCCACGCCCATTTCAAACTAATCAAGATTTCTTCAAGAAGCCATTTGAAAAAGAACAATTGCCACTGTGCCTTTAAATCTAACAAATATTACTGTCTCACAGGCTGCAACATCAGACAGAAAGGCTGCACAGGTCTAGTAATAGCTGCAGGGCTTCCTTACAGAATTCAAAGCCCAATATAAAACTTCAAAAAGCTTGTGACTTTGGCAGGAAAATCAAAACAAAAGAAAGAGGAAGGTAAAGAAGAAGTTGTGTGTTGTTTTAAGAAGTAAGTGCTCATGCTATCAGTAAGCAGGTTCTAATAGAGCCACTAAGCACAAACCACCTCTAAAACAAATTGTTACACTCTGTGACAAAAGAAGGTACTGCCAGCAACTGCCAACACAGCTGGAATTTTGTAAATAATTATGTCATTTGTGAATATCAAACTAATTTATATAAGATGCTTGCATTACACATGCATTAGAACTGTATGTCATGTGTATTGGAACTGTATGTCATGTGTCAAACTGCTCTGTACAAATTTTTGAGTTGAAAAGTTATTTGTAAAGTGCTTTTGCTTAAAATGTATCCACAGTGTACCCTACTGGAAGAGAACAGAAATGCACATGCACTATTATAACTGTTTAAATGCGCACATTAGAGGAAACAGGAGGGTTAACCTCAGTCCAGCAAACTTATGAAAAATATTTGAAATTAAATCACTTTATAAGCTAGACCATAAAGAGGCTATCTGACAGGTTTCAATGCAGCTAGAGACACAGAATCTATACTAGGAAGCTTTCTGTATTGACTTTGGGTGAAATAATTGATACTTTGGAAGCATGAAGGAATTAAATTGTTTTACAGCTTCCAGCACCTGCCAAAGATCTGAGCAAAAGCCCTTGTCTACGTATTTGTACAGGTAAATGTTAAATACTGCCAGCTTCCAACAGTGGGGGGTTTGCCTGGGAACTAGAAGTCAGATGACAGGAAGTGATGTCATTCTGCAAGCTATCCCAGCAGTAATATTTTATATATTATTTTGTGAAATCTCTTAGTGAGACAGAGCATTCTGTATTCTGTCTTGGATCTGACAACAAGAAGACCCATTCACAATATCATCTGCTTTACTCTAGTAAATTACCAGGGAATAGTATAATTCTCTTAGATTCAGTCAGGAATATAGCGAAAAAAAGTTTAGATATTAGTTTTCTTTATTTGTTGAGCCTGTACTACGATGTTGTTTTAAATATTTCCTGTGATTCCGAACTCTGGTGTCACTCTGAATATACATTTAGTCCTGTCTTGTTCTTTTATTATTATTAAATATATTTAAACCTTTCATGGTCTGATCTTTGTAGAGATATTTAAGTTTAGAAAGTACTTGCATATTTATTTAGTGACACTGTGTGGGCCACACCTAACAGCCTTGTTGTTGGTCAAACTACCATTTGTATTAATATTAATATTACACAGTGAGATTGGACACCCTTTGTTAAGGGCCTTAAAGTAGCTGATAAGGAGTGACTGGTGACAGTGGTAATACATTCTAGTCTGGGCAGAAGGGGGCATAGCTAGTAAACCTGTGCCAGCCTTTCCTAGGTGTGTGTGTGTGTGTGTGTGTGTGTGTGTGTGTGTGTGTGTGTGTGTGTGTGTAAATCAAACTTCAAAGTGTGTGTGCGTCAGCTACTTGGGCAAGGACATGAAGCACTGGTTGGACAGAGAGGGTGCTGGAGGTCTTGGCTTGGTGAGTCACTGAGATCAAAACTCTATAGCTGTGCCAGTGAGGAATCTTATTTGAGATCTGAAGAAAGAGGGAGAAACCAGTCCCAGAGTGACTGTGGTCTCTGTGTGCTCTTAAGGAAATTGCACTTGATGCAGAGAGCTGCATCTGGAAATACTGGGTGTGTACCTGTTATCCCCGAAATGAGCGGCCCTCCCACAGATGCCAGTGGTGAATATTGAGGCTCCTTAATTACTTGTCCAGTAGAGGGTCTTCATACACTCACTCAAAAAGATCGCAATCCTCACAGTTAGCACAGCACACCACGGGCAACACCACTGTTTAACAGTGCCACAAAATAACAGGAACCAAACCATCTACATCACCAAATGACAGAAACAAATGAGGCAAGACACAGAAAGAAAAAACAAAATGCCCAGTGCAATTTCCACTATCCAGTAACATAAGCAAGACATATTTTCCAAACTCAACCAGGAAAAACAAACAATCCAGAAAAGGACTATCCAAATAGAAGCACTCACAGTTCATGCATCCCACAGACCAAAAAGAGACAAAAACGCGCACACAAAAAAAAATCACAAAACATGTCCATATCCTCTTTTTCTTACTTCCTCTTTCCCTCCTCTACCCCCTCCCTCCCATCAGTCTAGCAATAAACATACAACACACTTGCCAAGCAACTAGATCAACCAAAACAAAAAAACATCTAAGAAGACTGCAATTTGTAACTATATGTATATATATGAAATAAAAAAAATGACCAAAACTCATAATGATAATAAGAAAAAAAGAAAAAAAAACATATATGCACATACATACACACACACACACACACACACACACATATATATATATTTATATATATATATATATATATATACACATATATATATATATATATATATATATATATATATATATATATATATATAAACACACACATATAGAGAGAGAGGAAGCCTGCGTGCAATACCTGCACTAATATAAAGGCAATATATATATATATATATATATATATATATATATATATATATATATATATATCATTTAATGATTAAATAATTATTAATCTCCCAAGCCATTCTATAGGTGTATATTATATTCATATATGAATATGTTAATTATTAATTTAATTAAACTAAAGAAAGAAACTGATAAATAAATTATGTTAGTTAAGAATGCATTCAGGCTTCCTTTTGATTATAATCATGTTAAAGGTAAAACATATGAAGTTATTGCTGGAGAAATAATAGTGTATGGATAGTTGACAGATGTTTGAAATTTAAATAAAGAGTCACTTCACTTTTAGTTTCTTCTTCCTCTCATTCACTTTCCAGCTATTTCTTTCAGCTTATCTCTTCAGAGAACTGTTATTCTAATCCATATTGTCTATTTGATCTATTACATTTTTTGATTTCAGAAATGGCATGGCATTGTCTATGTCATCAAAGATTTTGGTTTCATCTGGAAAGAATAGCTTAAGTCTGGCTGTAAAAAGCAAGTGAACTTTAATCTGTGTATTAAAGTTATTTTATTAATGACAGAATGTATTTCCTCTTGGACATCACAGCAGAATAATCATTGTCATATCTTATTATTTCATCCTGTGGTTTGATAGTTTTGTCCAGGCTGTTTTTAAGATTAGTTCTTTGTCTTGTGTAGAAAAAAAAACTTAAAATAGCAGATCTCAGAGTTGAGTTTCTTAGAAGAGGAAACAACTAAACACCTGTGCGCTCTCTCAATGCCAAATTACATAGCTTCAGGTAAATCACACATTTTAGGGAGCCAGGGTGTTAAAAGTTTGTCTTACATTCCCCTTCAATTTTTTTCAGGTAAACCAAATATTCAGATGTTATTTCTCAGAGATCTGTTCTCCAGGTCATCTATTTTGTTTAAAAGTAAAGTATTTTGTTTCAATACGAAGTCCAAATTATTTTCATCATCAGGCAATCGCCCTTCCCTGTCATTTAAAGTATCCTCTATCCCCAATATCTGTGTTGTCTGCTGATTTAAAGACTCCTGCATTTGCTCCATTTGTTTTGAACATTTTTCTTTAAAATTATCTAATTTGTTGTCCATATTTCCATCATCAAGGGCAATTCTTGATGTTAATAAGAACAGACTGAAAATCCTTTTTGAAAGATGAGTCCTGAGAGCTTGTTTTGTGTGATTCATTCTAGAATATAAGTAAAGAAATGTTCAAGACAAAAATTTAGCAGGAAAATCTAGGTATATGAAAAAGATTTTTTAATATAATCCTTCAGTACAATTCAAAATAGTAGTATTTAATTAGAAAAACTAATAGGATAACTTGGAAGTATAATTTCCTGTCAGGAATAGATTAGTATAGCAGAGCAAGAGAAATCTGCTTCTAACCTAACAGCATCCTTGCGACATCCCTCTGATCAATTTTTTTTCGACATCTTCATTAATCATCTTACAGAAGCCTCTAAATTAGCTACAATATTTCTATATGCTGATGACTTTACCATCATATTCAGTGTCCAAAACCTTGCCAACATGCAGAAAATCACTCAAGAATCCTTATCATCTAGTTAAACTTGAATTTGAATTTAAATAGTCACTTCACTTTTAGTTTCTTCTTCCTTTCATTCACTTTCCAGCTAGTTCTTTCAGCTTGTGCGACTCACAACCTTTTTCTTAAACCCAGAAAAAGTAAATTGTTTTCCTTACAAGACACCTCTCAGCTCAGAAACACTCCTTTAACATTCTCTCATCAAATAACACTAAAACTGAAATTATCCTACATACTAAAGTCTTGGCATCTGTAACACTACCAAACCAGCTATCTGGAATTTCATAAATAATTCTATGTCATTTGTGAATATTGATATGATTTATACAGAAGTTTATGTTATGTACTGAGCTACAAGAATATAACCACAGCATACCTTGCTGGAACATAGAAGATTAACTTACAAATCTTCAAGAAAACAAGTTAATTAAAATGTAAAAGTGTTTAATTGTTTTACGACTTCCAGTTCTGGGCAAACATCTGAGAGATATGTATTTTTAACACAGAGATGTTAGTTTATGTTAGCCTGAGAACTGAAGGCAGGTGACAACTAGGATGTCATCCATCCTGACCCAGCAGTAATATTTAATATTGGTTTAAGAACTTTCTCAGGGAAAGACTGTGCACTTGGTGTTTTGTCTTGGACCTTGCAAGAACGTCCACTCATTTGAATTTGTCTTGCTCTGTAAGTAAGTTATTTAGGGCATAGTATCTTTTGGATATAGATAGGAATATAGTAAAAATTAGTTTAAATGTTTTCTGTATTTATTTGAGACTGCCCTGCAATGTTGTTTTAAAATATTTCCTGTGATTCTGAACTCTGTAGCTACTGTGTTGATGTAGAATTATTTTGTTCTTTTATTATTTATTATTGAATATATTTAAATCTATCTTTGTGGCTGATATTTGTGAGACATGTTTAAGCTCTTAGAGTACTTGCATATGTATTTGGTGACACTGTACAGGCCACTCCTAAATAGCCTTGCTTTTGGTCACACTTACCATTTGGATAATAGTAACATTACACAGTAGGATTGGTCACTCTTTGGGAAGTGCCTTTCTGATAAGGGGTTCTGGTGACAGTGATAACTACCTTATGGTCTGGGCAGAAGTGGGCATAGCTAGTTAACCTGTGCTAGCCTTTCCCAGATGTGTGTTTGTGTATAAATCAAATCTCAAAGTGTGTGTGTGTGTGTGTGTGTGTGTGTGTGTGTGTGTGTGTGTGTGTGTGTGTGTGTGTGTGTGTGTGTGTGTGTGTGTGTGTGTGTGTGTGTGTGTGTGTGTCAGCTACTTGGGCAGGGACATGAAGAACTGGTTAGACAGACAGAGTGTTGGGAGGACTTGGCTTGGATCCCTGGCTAAGGCCTCAACTCTATAGCTGTGCAAGTGGGGAGTCTTATTGGGGATCTGGAGAAAAAGTGAGAAATAAGTCCCAGACTGACTGTGATCTTTGTGTGCTGTTAAGGGAAATTGTACTTTACTGTGTGTGTATTTGTCATCCTCCCATTGTTTACATCCCTCACTATTGCCAGTGGTGAGGATTGAGGCTCTTTGATTACTGGGCCAGTGCAGGGGCAAAACAGCATCTACATTTATGTTAGTCTAAAACTTGGCAACCAGATCCAAAATTGGACTCCCTGTACAGAGTCAAAAAGTTTGTCACACCAAACTAGAAAATGCTTAGCCTCCACTCTGTTTCTTCCAACACTCCTCTACTTGTCTCCTATCTTCAGAAATGTACAAGTTTTTCAGCTAACAAAGCTTGAATAATGCTTCCACAAAGTAGCAAATTTTGCAATAAACCACCAAAACAAATCCCAGTACTGCTAGTACTGAAAGAACTAAATTGGTTTGAATTACTCCACTTCCTGTCTTACTGCCAGCCTGTTACTACTCACAGCCTTATGTATAAACCTAGAAACTGTCTGTCTCTCTCAACTCTAATCTAGCAATACACACCTTATAGGCCACTTCACTCAACTCAAATACTGCTCCTGCTTGTCACTAAATCCAAGAATGAAGCTGGTGACATTCTTTTCTCAAATTGTGTCTCAAAAAAATTGGAACACCATACCTCTATCTCTAAAACTGCAACATCACAAACCTTTTAAACAAAAACAAAAGTCACACTTTCAAAATATCTGGCTCTGCCCTTGGACTAACCTTGGATAACTACCTTACACATATCCATACATCCACACTTCTTACCCATCATCTATTTTCCTCTTGTCATCTTCTCACGCCTACTCTCACTGCCTCCTCTCAGCCTTTCTCTCTACACTCACATCCATTGTCCATATCTCACCCCTGACCCTCACCCACTCACTCATAGCAGCATTCTCGTATCAGCTATAATATCCTATTTTCTCCTGTCCAATACCTCCATCTTTATGCTTTTCAACCCATTTTACCCTAAGTGTCATTCTTAGTCCTGCTCTGTTTACAGCCTGATGATGATGCTTTTCTACAATTACATGTGTGTTTTATGAAATATATTCAACATCTTTCTTTATTTAAACTGAAGCCGAATGTTATCCACTACTGGTAGATAATTGTACCTGTAACTTATTGTACAGTTTGCATTATCACATTACTATGCAGAATCATCAAAACTGTTGTATGAGTTTTCTGCATTGTGTATAAACTTGTACAAAATGTTTTTTCCTACACTATATTTAAATCTTTATCTTCTATGTATTACTTTGAGCTTTTCTCCCCTGGCCTCTGCTGAAAAGGGGTCTTATGCTCAGTCAGACTTTCCCAGTCAAATAAATTCAATAAATACATAAATAAATAACAGGTAATTAATAATATTTTGAAGATTAAGTAGAAAATACCTTTCTGAATTGAGCAATGAATGTGTATGGCTGCATGAAAAACAGTATATGGAACAAAAGTTCTGAGATTCTACAATTAGATTCATAGGTTCATAGGTTTAAAGCTAGGTACTAGGCTAGCTGCCCTTGCTTGCCATTTTACGCCTAGCCAGTTCCCCTTTTGTGCTTAAATTAACCTATTCTGTTTGGTTAGAGACTGACTTAATCATCTCATTGTCAATAATTACATATTACCTCTAAAGAAAATAACTTGGACCACACCACAAATAATTTGAGTGGACCCATGCATGAGTTAAAGCATTTAGGAGCTGCCTCTGTCCATTAGTAGTACAGAGAGCAGTCCTGGGGTAAATTTTCTTTTTCCCTTCCATAGATCCAAGTTGCACTTGAATATTGACAGGGATGAACTTAGATCTATGTGGATGGGCAGGCTATTCCACAGCAACAGTTTCTTATGGAAGATATACCTGTCCCACCAAACCATTCTGTTTATGATGCATAAAAGGACAGGATCCTTACACCGAGTATTTCTGATGACATTTGACTTGCCAATGTACTGTAAATCCATCAGTACTGGATTGGTGGGTGCCTTGTATGCCAGACACAGGTCACCTCTTAGCAATCTTTAAGATACTGAGTATAGTGACAGAGCTTTGAGTCGGTCCATGTTAGACATATTGTTTAGGCTTTGTATCCTTTTAGTAAGGTACCTCTGTAGGCATACCAGTTGTTGCATATGCCTGGATTTTTACATGCC